>NW_009937729.1:0-36521 GCF_000696875.1 Nestor notabilis
CCGCGCCGTGGATGTATAGATAGATGGACGGATGGATGTAGATGGTACAGGGTCCTCAGGGAGCGGGGCTGCACTGTGCAGCGCTCGTAGCACTGCCGCAGGAGCTTGGCCGTCCGTAACACGTCTGTGGATTACAAACTTATGTGCTTCACTCTAAAGACTTATGGAGAGATGTCTCATACCAGAACTATCACAGTCTACAGGGTCTTGCCAAGTATTTAGCATACAAGTGACAAGGTATATTCAGTATGCAGTGTTGTGTGGTTTGGGTTTGTTTTTTTTTGGTAGTTATTAAATGGTGTTAATCAGAGTGGGTTTTCTGATCTGCAGCCTGTCCTGAATCTTCTCTTGCACAAGGTGCCTTTCCCTCGGCTTCAGTTGGATCATGAAAGTGTTATGTTTAATTTCTGCAAGTCAGTAATTAAGCAGCTGTTAGTGCACATCATTTTCTAATTATAATTACAATAAGTATAATAATTACAATTAGCTAGAAATGTTGGCTACAGCAAATACTGAAATTGTTATGCATATGGTATGTGTATGTTGCACATATGTATGAATTTAGCATTCAGTGGCAATTATAGTTGTTGGCTTTGTCAAGTTCTTGGCGGTGAATTTTGGCTCGTAGATGCCACAGGGAGCAATGATTCGGGGACTTTTCTGTTTGCAAGCCACTCGGCTTGTCTGTCAGAAGCCATGAAAAGAGGAATTGTGTGTCCCTGTACAGTGCTGGTATCTGAGTGGTGCCAGTGGCATGGATGGGAAGGGGCTCTTCTCCCAGGGGAGTATGTGCCAGCACTCTCACCTCTCAGATATGTTGGCCAAGGCCAGGAGCAAAGTGCTGCATGCTAAAACAACGTCTGTCCTGTGCTTTGCAGGTGGTTCTCCTGGGGATTGACATCATTTCTGCACTAGTATCCCGCTTGCAAGATCGCTTCAAGGCCCAAATTGGCACAGGTAAGGGCTCTTGTGTGTGTGTGTGTGATGGGGGATGTCATCGTTGCTTTGTTGAGATCTGCTCTGGCTGCTGTGTACAAAGGCAGCTTTCTCTCCAGGAGAGCACTTGGGAGGCTCTTGGGGTGGTTTCAGGCTCTGCTGAAGGGTGGGAAGACTGGTCCCTCCATCCAGCCAGGGAGAGAGTAGAGGGGCTGTGCCACTGTGACAGTTTTCTTTGGAGGGATGTGGATGTTCATGTTTTTTTTCTTTCCTCAGTGCTGCCAAGTTTACTTGATAGGCTGGGAGACTCTAAGGACTCAGTGAGGGAGCAGGATCAGACCTTGCTGCTGAAAATCATGGAACAAGCTGCTAACCCTCAGGTATGCTTGACAACCCTTTGCAGTGTGAGTGACTTGCTTTCAGTAAGTAAAAGTATTTTTTTGACTAGGGGGGAATTACTGTGAAGTCAGCACAGAGGAAAGAATGTCAGATCTAAAACTGTCTTTCAACTTCTTGTCCTGTTCTGCTTGGATGGGTGTAAAACTTACATTTAAGCTCCAGAGATGTTATGGTATATATCTGCTAGAAGAAAGAATCTGTGTCTTCCCTCACCTCCTTTCTTTCCTGTCTCACCTAATTTTCTGTCTTCCATAGTACGTGTGGGACAGGATGCTAGGAGGATTCAAACACAAGAATTTCCGGACAAGAGAAGGGATTTGCCTCTGCCTTATTGCAACACTCAATGCGTAAGTCAGAACCTCCTGCAAACCTATATTATGTACTCAAGCCTGGTCTGTGATTCACAGCAGTGCTCTCTTGTTCTTTATTCCCAGATCTGGAGCTCAGAGTTTAACACTGAGTAAGATAGTGCCACATATATGTAACTTACTTGGAGATCCAAACAGCCAGGTAAGCTTTTGGTGTGAGTCACATCTAAAGGTTGTGCTGATTGCCTTGTTGGTAAGCAGAGCTCTATGTTCTGCCTGGTAGATTAGCTAATTGTGCTGCTGGTGGTGAGCTCTGAACAATGCTGTTCATGAAGAGCCCTTTTTGAAGAGCTCTTTCTGAAGTGGTATGATTTGAAGTATTGCCTAAACCAGCACAGCAATTACTCCAAGAGTTCAAAAGAACAACATGAGTCTGTAGATGATATGAACAGAGCGGGAAACCTTTGTGGGATGAGAACTGCTGTGATTTACAGCCTGAATACAGGGGAGGCTGCAGGGAACCCTCTGGGCTCGGTGCAGCATCCATCTTCAGAGAAGAACCAGTCTGGGCAGGGAGGACACATAAGACCAGTTGGGCAGCCTGGCCATGTGCACTGCCAGAAGTTGTACAGGAAGATTCTGAATAAGGGGTGGAAGGAAGGCAAGCTGTACTGGAACTTAAATCAGTGTTGCAAGCCAAATGAAAATACATGTTGAAAGGATTCTGTCACTTCTGTGTGCTTTTTGTCCTGCTCTGGACAAGACCTGACCTGAAATTAGATGCAAGTGTATGAGGTTAGAGAGAAGGGGGGGAAGTGCGGGGAAAAGCAGGGTGTAAACTTGTCATATAACATGTACTAGCAGGTTTTGAATATTCATTTTGCCCTCCCAGCATGGGTGACACATGTGATCCAGGTCTGGTGTGCATGTTTAGCTGGAAGTAAGTATGGGGTGGCCAACTGGGGAATGGGTTTGCATTGTTCAGGGAGTTAGCTGTAGTCCCGTGTCTGCTGGGGCTCCCCCTTGCTGAAGAGGATGACTGAATGTGAAGCAGCCTTCCTTTGCTGGTTGTGCCAGTGCAGGAGGATAAACCTGTTACCCCAAAAAGTTTCTGAGAAAGTGTAATGTTCAGGGTCCTTCGTAGTTCTGAGCTGTGACTGAGCAAGCTGTTATTCTTCAAGGGGTACTAGTTTAGGACTCAGACTTGTGGCACAGACACACACCTTGGTCCTGCCATTGGTGAGCTGGTAAATGAATTGGAAAGGGCACTGAGACATGTTTTGCCTCTGCAGTGCCTCCTCCATGTGCCTGACACAGCTCATTATCCCAGTACCTAGCCACAGGGGGAAATGAGGCTGATCTCTTGCGCCTTCTCCTGGGTTCGGTTCCTCATCCCCAGAAAGCCCATGCCCGAACTAATCAGACAAATGGCTGTCAAAGTGTGTCCTGGTTGAGCAGCACCCGCCCTGGGGCAGGGGCTGGTCCTGCGCTCCCCTAAGGCTGCGTCTGTGCTGCTGGTGCCTTCTGAGGCCGGGGGACCTGATGTTCGGTCAATGCTGCCCTCTCTTGGTGAGAGATGATGGAAAAACAGAGATCCAGGTCAAGTGTAGTGTTTTCCCTTTTGTTGTGGACATGGAAGCTGTTCTATTACTGCCCTTTTTAGAAAGAGTAGTTTTATTGTTTTCTACTAGCACCTGGTATGACAACAATATTTTAACTGTGATTGGTTAATGCTCAATTTTATTTTTGAGTAAAGCTTTGTAATTGCTGCCATAGACTAAACCCAGTGTGATAGTAGTGGCTCCCTGCTTTACCCAATGTGGGGTTTACCCAGTCCTGCAACTGTACCTCTGATTAACTTTATACACAGTCCTTCCAGATCATGCAGCTGTGCACCTGCTGCCGGTGTGTGGGCCTGGGCCCCAGGGCAGGGGGACTCACTGCAGGTGTGTGAGATGCCACTCACACACCACCACCTCTCCCCCCTGGCTGTTGGAGACAGAACAAGGCTGGGTTAGGGTCTGTATACCCAGAAACTGGGGACATCAGAGAGTCTCTCCTGAGCTGTGCCCAGAAGTCCTGCCTGGTTGCATATGGGGCTGATGGGCAGAGAGAAGAGAGGCAAGACTACTGAGCTAAGGGCTGGTGTGAGTGAAGGCAGGGGTTTGGGAACTGGCAGTGACCTGCTGAATGGGAAAACCGTGGAGTACAGTGGGGTGAGATGAGCGTAAGTCAAGGGTTTTGATTTTTTTGTCTAGGAAGCAGGGCACGTATATCCGCCCTTTGACTCTCACCTGCAGGCAATTCTAGCTTTTGCCCACAAAATATCCTGTGTCTAGTCCTGATGTGTGCTTGTGCTTTGATGATGCCAGGCCATCTTCTAAGAAGCAGAAGTGTGTGGCTCTTCAGGTATTTCTGTAGGCAAAACAGATAGTTTACCTTCTCTGCCTGCTGTGTCTGATGGAGAAGGGGGGTTTGGTCTGAAAGGTGATACTTCAGTCAGATTTGTGGCTCTTCTGCTGGATGATGTGCTCAGCAATTTCTTGCGAATCGGTTTAGGAAATATGCAGAATTCGTGGTGATTGATTACTCCTCTCTCCATATTTTGTTATCAACACACAAACATGCGTTTCTAAGATGGCATTAAAAATTGGTTTCTTTTATAACATACTAGCAATATAACGTCTATTTGTGTGTGTGTCCTTGCTTTTTTTATCTAGTAAATATATCTGTTGCATACAACGGGTGGAGTTTGGCAAAGCCAGCTGAGCTCCCTGTGTGTATCCCTGTGTATGAAACTTTTCATCTTATGTCTTGACTACCATTTCAGTTAAATTAGACCTCTTGATACTGCTAATATCTGAAATGCAGGGATGGAAGCTCCCTCCTGAACACTGTGGTAATGGCTATAATGGCAACTGTTGTTGCTAAGAAATATGCAAATTTCTTCCTCCAAGGTAGGACAGGGATTTATCAAAATTACAAAGATGATTGATTTCTTCTCTCATGTCTCATATTCAGGTTCGAGATGCAGCAATAAACAGCCTTGTGGAAATTTACAGACATGTTGGTGAACGTGTAAGGGCTGATCTCAGTAAAAAAGGATTACCCCAGTCTCGGTAAGTTGATACTGTCTTTGTGTCTTCACTATTTTTGGACTACTTTTTATTCCCTTCCTTCCTTTAAAAGGCTTCAGGAGCTGCATAACTGAACCTTTTCCTGAGATCAGGGTTGTTTTGTGTGTGTTTTTTATATCATACAAACACTCAGGTTTCCCTTAATGTGGATCCTGTACCTTTGGCCAAAGATGCTACAGCATCTTTGGAAAACCAGTAACATAACAGATGTGTAGTTAACTGATTTAAGATTTTCTGTATGCTCTGCGACACCTCAGAGTAGCCTGTGTTTATGTAACTTAGAAGAAGAAAACCCAATATAGTCAATATCAGTTCCAAGGCTTTATTAAAAATCAAAACAAACCAAAAACCAAAAAACTCATCTCCCCAAAACCCCCAACAGACCACACCAAACAAACAAAAAATCCCTAATTCCACCCCCCAACCCCAATTAAAAAAACCCACCCCAAAACCCAAGCCCTCTGCGTCTGCCAGTTCAGGCGCAGTAAGAAGCTGCTCCATGTTTTGCCAAAACCTTCAGTGCACAGGGTAGAGTATGGTTAGACCTCAGAATTGAGATGATGGCAGTGTCAATGCACAGAGAGAGAAGGAAAGCGGTTATTTCAGAGGTGGGGTGCACGCAAGGGGAGGCAGTACTGTTGCCTTTGTTCTCCAGTGAAAGTACCTACTGCTACAATGTGGCTTAAAGTAATAAATTCTCTGGGAAGGATTAATGAGATGTGATAAGGATCTTCTGCTCCACCAGGCCTGTGACACAAATGAGAAAGAAGCATCAGGCCCAAAGACAAATGTTGTGGGAAGTTGGTTTTTTAGGGGTGGGTTTTGTGGTGTTTCTGTGAATAGAAGATAGACAAAGTGGTAATGAACTGGAAATGCATCTAGAATTAGACATGTTATGCCTTCAGTATTATATTATTTCCAGTTATATCTTACACCTATGTAGTATCAGTTTTTTCTCAGTTTTTCTTATCTGCTGTTATGTGCTGTGATACTTTTTTAATTTTCAGATAACTTCCCTCCACACTGACATTTTGGACAGTGCTCCCTATGACCTCAGTGAAGCAACATTTGTCCTTTAACATCTTAATTTAAGAGATTCCTAAAAATTAAATTAATCTCATTGTGTATTCCTTTAACTTTCAAACAGGTTGAATGTAATTTTTACAAAATTTGATGAGGTCCAGAAATCTGGAAACATGATCCAGAGTTCAAGTGGTGAGTAGAAGTATCTGCTTTTTCTTCTCGGTGTTTTTATCAGTTTTCAGTTGGTGAGGCATTCAAATGGACACAGAGCAATCATTCTGTTAAGGGAGAAAAGTATGGGTGATTGTTCAGAAATACATACCTAGGTTTTGCAGCACATAAAATTGATGTTCAGTTAATCTGCTCAGTCTTCATAACAGTATCGGAAGGAGAATGTTCCTAGTAGTATTGGAAGGAGAATAAAGCTTAGGTTTCAAGAACAGCAGGTGTTATGGAAATACATCTGTTAAAGATGTACATGGACTTCAAGTTGTTCATAAGGTAAATTAAATAGTAATTTAAGAGGAGAAGAAGCCTATTTAGTTTAATGCTCTAAATAGCACAGAAAGTGTACATATTAATGTAGTGGTGTTCCATTTAAAGCTCATATTGTTTAGGGATCGTATTTTGCAATTCCGAAGTTTGATTTGTATGTTTATGACTGATAGTCAGAGACCCTTATCAGAGCCTTAATTCTGTCCTCCTTGTCTGAGACTAATAGTTTGCTGATTTGAAAAACAAGTATTTATTATTGCTTTTCTTAGAGATAAGCTTATGAGCTAGAAAGTATTTTTAATAAGTATCACTCATTTTTTAGGAATAGAGTTTTGAGAGAACTCTTGGTGAGGGAATTCATTTTTTTGCCAACAGCTGAGTAGAGCAGAGGTGAAGAACATGGGTTCAGTGCTGTGGGTTCCTATCAAGCGCACACCCTCCACAAGGCCAGAGCAGGAGAGGTGATGTCCCCAGTCTTTCCCACCATGCTCTCAGAAACCAAGAGAATAGAGAGATCTCTGCTCTTTTAAATTGGAAAAAATATCTTTTTCACTTCTAGGCACCATTCTTCTTGCCTTCAATTTTAAAAATACAGTAAATTTTCTTTCCTGCAAGAACTAATAAAATTGACTTATTTGAAAAGTCTGAAGGCGTATCTTGGATTATTCAGAAATGTGGTGTAATATTCTCTTATATGTTTGGGAAGATGAAGACCTAGTGCAGGTTCTTCTGTGATGGAATGGGTTAAAATTATGCTTTTGAATAATGTGAGAAAATATTGGCTGTATAGGTAGATGAGGCTTACAGTGGCAAAAAAGTGCAGCTGAAAAACAAATATCCTTATACTTTTTTAAGGGGGAGAGGGGTGAATAAATATTTAATCCCTTAGCAAACATCTTGAGACTTAGAACCTCCAGGTGTTCTGAAATCCTAACTTAAACTGAAACAAGCTTACTGCTGATCCAACTTCTCTGCTTTCTGCTTGGCTAGGCAAAGGTAAAACTTTTGTTTTACTAGTAGTGGAGCTGAATGGGCTTTCAAAAACAAAGTTAATTTGACGCATCACCGTACTATGTAGATTGCTATGGTCTGGAGTTCAGGGAGGCAGACTTGTGCTCTCTGGTGAGATGCATTGCTACATGGTCTTTTTAACCATCATCCTTTTGGTGGGATGATGACTGTGGTTGGGATTTCTGTTTGGATTATTCTCTTGGCATAAGGAGAAATACATTTTTTTTTTTTATTATTTTTTCTTTGTGTTATGGGGCTTAATGTACCTCTAGCCAAATTCAAGCTAAGTTCACGGGGGGTTTTTTTCTAACCCAAATGAAGGCGATCTTTTAGTAGAAAATTGGGTATGTCACAATGGGTTAGAAGAGCATTTGGCATGAAATAGGGGAGGTACATGTAAGAATACATGTGAAGAGGAAGAGTTAATATATTTGCAATGTAAGTTTTAGCTATGCAATCACTTTAGCACTCACACATCCCAGAACGGTACCAGAGACATCACTTATGAATATTTAGCTTTTGAGAAGTGGCTCTGGTCTCCAGTCTGAACATTCTAATGTATGGTGTGATGTGATTCAAGGCTGCTGGCACCATGGAAAACATCAAAAGAAGCAAGATGGGACAATGGGGATGACCTCTTCTGGGCAGTCTAAGCCTTACTGCCATCTCTTTCCAAGAAAGCAAGCCATCTGTTATAAAATTACCAAGGAAGGATTCCATAGGAACTCTTTTTATATTTTTTTAATACATGCAAGGAAAGCATCTATGCATATTAGATCTGCTATTTTTTTCTTGTAATACCCCTTCCCCTGTCACTGTTTTGATGAATTTGAAGACTTAACTTTCTTGCACATATAGTGACTGAGACCTTACACATTATATCTCATGTCCTTGACTTCATTGACAGGCTTTTTTTTTGCTTCCAGACACAATTACTCCTGTGTTCCCCACTCTGCTTAATGTGATCTGCTGATGTTTCACTGTCCTTGCTTGCACTGTGGCTGGATGCAATCCCTATAGTGTGTGTGTGTTAGCATTTCTCCTCTGTTGAATCTCCTGTGTGGACACTGAGACCAAAAGTAGCCTGGGGAAAAGGGAGTTGGGGGAAGTGGTGGAGTGTTAAGGGGTCAAAGAGAGCCAGGCACGGAAAGGATGGGATATCCCATTGTTCTGCCAGAACCATTTCACCTTCCCTAACGATAAAAATAAAAGCCAACAACAAAGTCTGTAGTCGCATGAGTTATTTTTTTTATAAAGTGGTTCTTATTTGTGAAGCTAATGATGAGAACATTATTTATTAATATCTCTTTTTGTGTGTGTGAGGGGAGGATTCAGTTTCTCATAGTCCTATAGGCTGGTTTGTTGCTTCTTCCTCATCCACCAGGCACAGGACAAATACAGTATACATACTCACCATATCTAATGTGTTGACAGCTCTGTGCAACTTTCAGCTTATCTTTTTGAGGTTGTGTAAGCCAGTGGAGGACGCTTATCTTCACCCATGGTCACAAGTTTATTATGGCCTAAAGGCAAGCTAAATTTGTCAGGTTTTTTTGTGTCCCTGCCACCTCTTGGAGCTTTTGAACAAAGGTGGCGTTTTCAGCTGTTGTCAGAGTCACCAGGGAAGATGATGATAAATATTGCACTTCCAGATGATCTCCGTTTCTCAGAAAATAGCTGTCTCAGTCTTGTTAATCCTTTGAGTCCGGCAGAGTCCAGCATTGATTATGAGGGTGCCTGTCTCTTATTGTTACTACTGCCCATTTTAGATTGTAACACCACCAGGCAAACACAGAACTAAGGCTTTAACCTTACGTGTAACCTAATGTATAACCTTCATGTTACATGGCCTGGATCAGGTGACTTCAGGCCATATGGTGCAGTTGTGATTTGCCTTAAAAGCTCGAGTTTGTCCCACTCTGTAGCTGCTATGTACTACGTCTAGCTCTGTGCAGGCTGCATGGGGGTCGCAGAGGTTTTGGGAGGCAGACTGGCAAAAATTTATGCAGACTGCAGTCTGTAAGCCCTTGTCAGTGTAAAGTGGTGCTGTGGAAGGAGCAGAGTTAGCTCCCTTGCATTGGCTTTTCTGCCTTGAGCTGTTCCCTGTACCAGCTGCAGAACAGACCTGGCTGAAAAGTAACGTGCTTCACCCCTTGGAGAAGAGCTTCCTGTTGCTCGGGGCTAATGCATGCCTCTGAAATAAAGGTTAATTGAAGTTGTATCATGACTTTCCAGCTCTCTAGCAAAGATCAAGTCTTAACTTTTTTTAAATGTGATCTTATGGGTGAATATGGTGAATCTCTACTTCTCTGGTGGGTAGCTCAGGTGGGTAGCTCAGGTAGCTCAACCAAAGAGCAACCTATTGGTTGACATGTCATTTGTAACTGAGTGCTAGCCCAGGAACACTGGAATTATGCTATTTACAAGACTTGACAGTGGTTGTCAAACCTGACTTACTGTAGAACATAGCTGAACTGGGCAGATGGGAAAGTGGCTGTGGCTTCTTAAATGGTGAAATATGGCAAAAGAACTGTTTGAAGAAGAATGATGGCTAAAACTGGTCTCAGCACTGAGGCTACTGTTTGGGATAACAGTTTACAAGCTCACTGAGGATTCAAGTAAAAGTAAGCAATTGCAGCAGCATTATTTAGATATCAGGAGTAATTTAGAGAGCAGCGAGTATGTTGTAAGTTGTTCAGCATTTCTTAACTAATGGTTTGCATGTCACAAACAAACAGAAATCTTAATCTACTAAAAAAGGTGTTTCAAATAATAGGACATGTTCTGATCCCATAAATCTAATGGATCAATTCTAATCACAATGTGATTTTTAAATCTATGAAAATAATTAATATGGTTTATATTAACTTACTTTCTATACCATGGTCTTTTAGTGCTGCTTTGAGTTTATTTTGAATTGCTTATTTTTTTGGCTAGGCTTTGTTTTTATCAGTAATACAGTAATCAAATATGTAATGGGGTGGGGGAGGTTTGCAGAGTAGTCTGAGGTGTTTCATTAAGTCAGAGGGAGGTTTTGGCATGCCTGAACTATGCTGCTTGTTGCTAGGCTACCACCAGCCCTTATAGCTAGAATTGAAGTTAAAATCCATGTTGGATTTCCCGATGTTTCTCAGTGCATCTCTATTTTGTTATTTGGCATATAATTAGTCAGCTTCTTGAAGCAAAAATTATAGTTTTTCCTCCTTTGGGCTTTCAGCAAGCTAATTATTTTTTGTGTAACTGCTTTTGCTAATTATGCAGATGCCTTATTCTGGGACAAATATATTTTCAGCATGAAAGAGCCAGTAATTGCCAGCTAGTCAGCTGCTGTATTTGTGTGGCATTGTGATCCTTAGTTGGATGTGATATAGAGAGAGGCTATTTGACATAAACAGACACTACAAGAAATTCATGCTTTATGGGTTTCCTTGGTATTATGTCTGGAAGACCTGAACATAAAGTGTACAGTTTGTCCATGTATCTGAATTGTCTTGATCAGACCTGGACTTCAGAAGACTTTTTCTAATCAAGTTTCAGGACAGATTAAGAACGAAGTGAGCTACTGAGTGATACAGGCTGATAGGAGATGATGACTCAAACCAAAACTATTAGTAATCAAAACATTTCAGTGGGTTTTTTGTTCTTTTTTTTTTTTTTATGCTCATCATCATTGCAGTATCATAATACGACATTCCTTGATGTAAACCCCCTTTTTTTTTTTACGTAAGTCACAATTCTACATTGGTGCATGCAGGATTACTGCAGTAGCGAGACAGTGTGGTGGTACCTGTGGGTAGGGAGGGGATTGAACTTCCCTGTCTATGTTGAATTTTGACTTTGCTTGGGAGAGCAAGATTTAGGGATAGTAGAGGTGGCAGTGGTCTTGGGCTGCAAGGAAATCGAAGCAGGAGATCTTAAAGCCAGAAGACTGGAGCTGAGATCTCTCTTACAGATACTTGTACTTCATAAGGTGAGAGGATGCAGTTTCAGTAGTTGGCTGTGTAAGTTCTAAGAGTAAGCAGATTAATCAAAGCAATGCTAAAATAGCAGATGTGGTAACTCTAGTTACTGAAAGCCTATGAAGAAGGAGCAGTGTTATTCTTGAGTAGAACTACTTCTGTATTTGAAATATTATTCAAGGTAAATATACTATTTCCTGAATGAATTCTCTTTATGAAGTTGAAAACTTGGAGGCAATTAGATGGAAACTAGAACTATTCCTGTGCTTTGCTGGTAATAAAGCTGAGTCACTGAATACTATTTTGATATTTATTATAAGGAGGACAAATCACCCACATTTGTGAAGCACTGCTGTGCATCTGTGGGTGTGATACTGCTTGTTTGACAACACACATCCAAGCAGCAGAATTACAGGCTGGAAGGAGGGGTCGCTGTCTGTGTTAACACAGAGACGTTTAGAAGCAACAAACATTACTTCTTATGCAATTGAATTTCCATTATGGCTTGTTCTTTATTGATACTCTTTTCACGTTGAAATAGAAAATTAAATGGAAAATTCATTTCATTGACTCAGTGTCCTGGGGCATGAAAAAAGCAAGGGAATACTTTTCACCTGCACGGTGGCAGAGAGAGCAGTAATGTCTGAGTGATATTTGAATGAGTACTATTAACTGATAGTACATCCTTGCGGAAGGTATAAATGGACAAGATGAGCTCTGCTCCCTTTGTATTACATAACTTGGTAAATAAGCATATTACTGCCTCCTGGATTTTAAATTCACAAATTTAGAAGGGAGGGATATGAGCAAGCAGGCATAGGAGCATGCATGGGGCTCAGCTGAAAGCAGGCTTTTATTTTGGAGGAGAGGTGGCAATCACTGCCTGCTAGGTCACACTGAGTGAGGGTGGAGAGTTTGCTGGTGGTGAAGTTGCTGAGAGATGTACTGTAGGGCTGCTCCTGGAGCACAGTGCTCTTTCTCAGCATCTCAGGGGCACTGCAGATAATGACTACAGGGAAAGGTAGGTGCTAATGAATGTGCCACAGGGATGGATGGATGCATTTATTTGTTAGTGTCAAAATATTTGCCTGGTAAATTTCCTTTTTAATGGTATGAAGAGATTGAAGCAATCTTGCAGTAATAGTGGAACTTTAAAGAATAGCCTGTAAGCATCTGTAGCCTGGTGGCATCAAGCTCAGTTTAAGCTTTCATAAAATACGCTAAATTATCTGTTTGACAGGTTGAGGGAAGAGGAGGTGTGTAATATAAGGGAACAGAACAGGTTGCGAGAGGTGAAGGACGGGTATTTTCAGATGCCCTTCCTGGTCTGTGATGTTTTTGAGTGATCCCCGAGGCTTTCATTTCCTAACTGTTCCCTTTTGCAGCATCAACTGGGAAGATTATTTAAATTGGTTGTAAATACTTTTGAATTAGTATTGAATCATAGTTCCAAGAATATGCCAAATGGAGACATTGCTGGCTTTTCTGCATTTTTGTTTTAACCGAATTTCTGTAACAGAAAGGATATCTGCAGAAGTCAGAGGGGGCTGGAGGGACTAGGTAAAATGGAAAGGCAGAGAAACTCTGTATCTATTCACTTGTGAAGAGTTAATTTACAGTATGGAAGCATGTATTGCATTTATTTCTGTGCATCAGAAGCCTGTGCCTTTCGTCTTAGCGTTCAGAGGAAGTGATTTCTGTTAGCCATCTTTGCAAAAGCTGCATCTTTTTTCTTCCCTCTGTTCTCTGTTCAGTGTACCTGTTGTCCTGTCGAAATCCTTATTACACTGTGGATGTAGTAGACTAAATTTAGGAAGTCTGAGATTGTTGGTATCTGAGTTGTATAGACTTTGCTTTTAGATTGATTTTTTTTTTCCTGCCTCAAAGTGCAAGTTAATTTGCAGCTTTTTCTGGTAATAGAATAGACAGTGGAAATTACCTGGGCAAATTGAATGCTGTGGAGCCATTTTTATAGGCAGTTCTTCATTTTAGGGGCTTGGATCCTCTTGGAATATTATGGTTTCACAATGGCATTTATTACACGTATTTTCAGAGCAGGGAGGGGATGTGTGTGTGTGATGTTACTTGTGAACAGTCAGTAAATGCCTCCCAACTCCAGGAACAAAAGATCAAAACCTGTCTAGGTTGGTTCTCCTTTTCATTGTGTACTGCATCACCTGTCAATGGACAGTGTCACCATCTACAGCTGAGATACCCTTTCACTCTGGTTGCTTCTGTCCAGGTCAAAAGAGTAGTTCTTAAATTATTTTTCCGAAGTCGGAATTCTGTTGAATAATTAATGTACTTAACTGCTTATTAAAGAAAACAAGCACATATTTGTTGTTAATGAAGCGTGATGATTTCATCATGCTGTGAACTTCTCAGCTTTGAAAGATCAGCTGGTGGAATGAAGAGCCTGGAGCCATAGTCCAGCTGGTCTTGTCTGCTGGGAAACGTCTGACCTCTAGGTCACCATTGGTTGTCTGAACTGTGGTAGTAGGATATGTCAGAAGAAAAGTAAGTGTGTAAGTTGTTAGTGCTATTCTGAATCCAAGGTATCTTGACCCAAGGATTCCCTTGCAGTGAAGCAGTAAACCAGAGTTACTTTGGTTAGGGAAGTGTATCATCACTTCTCTAACCCCTGATGGTTTTATATGAACACAGAAATGCTCTTATTTGGCAAAGCTTTGGTGTAACCAAGTGAACCACTCTACCACTGCATTTCATGGTATTTCCAACAGATGTGCATAAAATGTAGGCTAGAGGAGTGTCAGCTAGATAATGAGATGGTGCTGTTTAGTGTGGACCTCATGAGCAAAAGATCAACATGCGCAATTCCATTAACACTACTGGAGGTTAAATGCATGAGTATCCTGCATTTCTGGAGATAAGCTTCTTTATGCAGGGCCTGTTCTCTTCGCCTTTGGTAAAAGTACCATGTGAATCTGAGGGACCTCAATGGTTACCTTAGAGAAAATGTTTCAAGGATTAATCTAGAGTGCAGTGTCCATAAAAATAATTGGAATGAATCAGAAAGGATCCCACACCCTTCCCATGTAGACTGCAGTAATATCTGGTAAAGTTGTGGAGGTGATCACATTTCAGTAACGCTTAGTAGTGTTGCTGTTTCTCTGCTGTGGTCTTGTCCTCCAATTTCTCACGTGTCTTTTGGTGTCAGATTGGTTTCATCTGTAAAATAAAGCCTCAAAGCTGCAGTGGTGGTTGTCTTTAAAATCTCTGGACCAGTTTCCTGGTATCTTCTGTGCTGCTTTGCCCAGCTAGCTCTCCATTGTAGATCTTTTATTAGAAAGAGTTTAGGGGTCAAGGCTGGAGCAATGTTCACTCCAGTTAACAATTTCATATGAAGGGACTAACTCTAAATCACATGGTTTTGGTGTTAACTTTGTCATTTATTATACACAGCATCTTCCAGGGGCAGATTTATCAATAAGATGGTCATATGCATGTATGTGCACCACATATCGATCATTCTGAATGTAGCAGTGATTTTTAAGTCAGTATATTAATTCTCAACAATTCTCTGAGAGACAGGAGTACAAATTAGATATCCTAAAGGAAAGCTTGCACTCTAAGGGCTACCTGTTGTGAATAAAGTGTTCCATACTTGTATATTCTGCATGTTTGTGAAGCTTATTTGTCTTGTGTTTATGTATTTCACATGTTCTGACTTCAACACTTGTTGGGGAAGTGCAGTGAAGTACCTCAGTGAGCACGAGTGAAAGTGTCACATGCTTTCTGCTGCTGTGGAAAGAATTACAAAAGTGTGCTTGACATAAGAAACTTTGCCTGAGGCTCGCAAATAGCTCAGCCTCCACGAAAAGTGGTGGAGGGGTGGTGGGGGTCTTCCTTCTCCCTTTTTGTATGTTGGCTGGGTACTGGGTTCTTGAGAGTAGTCTCCTGGTACTTCTTCTAAGTCAGTGCTCTGGGCTATTTCTATATAGAATCACTGTCCCAGTTAGAATTAAATTGCTGTCCTTAATTGGCAGTATCAGCAAAGGCTCAAGACTGCTTGGGTGGGGGGGAGGATTAAATTTCTTGCACCTCTTGTGGAGCACTTTGAACTGCTGTGCTGCTGCTCATTTATTCAATGAGATTTGTTTTCAGGTTGAGCATATAACAAGTGAACTGAGTTTAGCTGCTGTAATTAGCAGCCTCTGAAGACAGCAGTCCCCCTAAGGGGACTACAAGATAGGCTTCTATGGGCAATAAAAGTACATGAAATGTGTGTTTCTCCTGCTGGTGACAAAGATCATCCGTGCCCTTGCAGAACAGGGTGTGTATAGTGTAACCACAGTAGCTGCAGCTTCTGTAAGCCTGAGATTTTATTCAGGTGTCTAGACTGAGGAGCACCTGGATGGTTTCTAAAGAACCTAAGAGCAAATGCTTTCAGACTTGAAGGTCTTCTCAGATCTAGTCACTTTTCATATTGAAATCGTTGACCTTAGGCTGGATGAGATTAAACTACGAAGTCTACTTATGAGAAAGGCATCCTAATACAGATGGTATATGCAGTTTTAACATACAGTAATAGAACAATAACTGCAGTTACAGCCGTGTGAGCTGAGGGCATGAAGAGGACTTTTTTTCTAAATGCAGAAGTGGACAAATGCTGATTTGTTACTCCAGTGGGAAGTACAGATAATGCATTGTCTGTACTTGGCCCTCATCTGGCATTACATTGTCTTCCTCCTTCATTATGTTTGGCTGAAGTATTTTGTTGGTAGCTCAAATACAGTGGTGTGAAATAGAACAAAACCAAGCTATAGTAAGTAAAAGCATCCTATTTTTGTAGTATTAAGACAGCAAACACTGTATAATGACTGGGTTTCTTCTGCCTACTGAAGGAATTAATTCTGCCCTGCTGCTCTGTCAAAGGAATCCTTTTGTTGCATTGTGCAAAGCAGTCTGAATCTCTTTCTTGTTTATTCCCCTGAAGCCCAAAACTGCATACAGCCGTGAATAATCCTGGCTTGGTCTACACCCTACGTGTAGGCTGCACGGAGCTCACTGCAGCCAAATCTTCATGAAGGAAACTGCTAATGGCTGCTTCTTTGCAATTGGCCTTCAGAGGCAAGCCAGGTGGATTTTAGCACAAACAATGCACTATAGAGGAAGGGAGAAATACCTTCGTTCATTGTACAGTGTCACCTGCTTTTCTCAAGAATTGGCAAAACCTGTAGCAACTACATTTCCAGAAGTGCTCCTTTTCCTGTGG
This sequence comes from Nestor notabilis, assembly GCF_000696875.1. Lineage (NCBI taxonomy): Eukaryota > Metazoa > Chordata > Aves > Psittaciformes > Psittacidae > Nestor > Nestor notabilis. The sequence goes on from NW_009937729.1 coordinate 16,505, forward strand.
CACACCTGGCTTGCCTTTCTTCAGAGCTTGGCAGGGCACCACAGAAGTCCTTCAGATGCTTGACATGGAAGATGCTGGTATTAGATGCAGATAGTCCAGTGACTATGAAGCATATCTGGACTTCAGTCACTGGAGACCAGGATCCATAGTGGTTTGATGCAGAGGCAGAAAAGATAAATTTACTCTACTTTTTTTAGTCCACATCTGCTCCCTTTGATGTTAGTGGACTCTTTGTCTAATGATCTCAATGGGAAATGAACAGGACTCTTTGTAAGGTGCTGGCTGACTGTGTTGCAATAGCCTTATGTGGCTGTTGTAGGCATGACTGCTTCTAGTCTCTCAGAGGGAAGAGGGAAATAGAAGGCTTATATATGAAACAGTGTTGGTACTGCTTCTTGCAGTGTTTTCTTTATGCAGTTGGCTCTTATAGTGTTGTTGCTGTCTCTACCCCATGTAATGAGACTGTTCCCTTTGGGTGCGGGATGAGTAGAAGGTGCATATGTATTTAAGAAATGATGCATGTCTTCCACATACATCTCTCCTGAGTAATGGGACTCCTGTCTAGTGGAGCTCATAATGAGACCTGACATTTCTAATGAGGTCTGCTTTGTGAAGAATGGGTCTAACTTTGTTCTCGATCATTTATATTTTTTTCCCCCTGATGCCCCTAGCTCTTGCTTGTAAGCAGGAGGGAGAAGGGGCAGTCCTGGATCCAGCCACAGAGAGGCAGGGATGGCCATGCTTCTTTACTGCTGCAGCTCTGCCAGTGCACTTCAGCTCTGATTTACACTCCTGCTGTTTGAGCTCTGTGCTGAGCAGGAGCTGAATCTGCAGAGGCTTCTAATCACAGGGAGCTTCTGTGATGTGAAGAGACAATCACGCTCCTTTTCACTGGAGACTTAAATAAGATCTGATCCCAAGCTTCCACAGGCAAAATGTTTGTGCATCAGCTCACTGAAACTTATTCTCTGCTCCCTCCCCCTTAGGAAGCTACATATTTGTCTCTAGTGCTTTCCTCAGATGTGTGTGTGCTGGATCTTGGCTTACTCCAGTGGGCTTTCTCCGAGGATCTCAGTCTGGGCTGAGTCTTGTGTGTGCATATTGTACCCCTTGCTTGCTGCTCTCCTTCATGTTGCTCCCTGAAGCCTATATATTATTATGGGCTTGAAAGCAGTCTTGTGCCTATTGTTGTCCAAACTATTTCTGATTTATAGCAGTGTAGTATAAGCAGCTTTGCATACTCTGTTGTCTGAGAGTGAGAGACATGCTAGGATACTGGAGCACTGGAGAGTTTTGTGGCAGAGGTGAACTGTGCGAGGTACTGTGGAGTGGTTTGAGATAAACATGAAGCCTTTATTTTATCTAGCAGGGCAATATTAAAAATAGGATTAAAAACTTAGTATTTTGTTTACAACTCTGTTGGGAAAGGTGATTGCTTGGAAGCTGTGGGGAGCAATGTCTTTTGTATAAACCAGGCAGGGTGCTCCTTCAGCTATAGCGGGATGTTCCCTTTTGAGCCTCCAGTGTGCGTGTGAGGGAACGGTTCAGTCCTTTCCACCAGCTTCCTCCCAGTAAGGCTGGATCACAGGGCCCTCTAAGTCAGTACAATTTATGTGCCCTAGAAAACGCTCTATACTGCCAGTTTGAGCAACGTTTGATTGTGCTCTGCAGCCTTGACCAGTGATGACCCTACTAGCTGTTTTTGGAAGCAGGTGATTTCTGCTCCCGTGACATGGAACTGATTTCTGTGGAAACAATGTACAGTACAAACACCAATAAAAGACTGTGGTGAGCAGCTCATCTTCTAATTTTTGGGCTAGAACCTTGACTTTTCTGTATGTGTGATGCATAGACTGCTAATTCTAGAAAACCTCAGAATAAGACCTTTTGCAGCAAGAGATTTTCAGTTGGTTTTGTGCAAGTTCCAGTAGTTCATGCACTACAGGGACTGAGGGGACAACCATATGCTCACTTTTTCCATGAACTGGAAGTTTTTTCATTTTGAGGATGGCAAGTGAAAGACTGGAACAGGTTGTCCAGAGGATCTCCATCCTTGGAGACTTTTAAAGTGTGTCTGAATGAGGCCCTGAGCAATACAACTTTGTTAGCCCTGCTTTCCAAGAGGTTGGATCACTTGATGACCAGAGATCTCTTCCAACCTAAATTATTCTGTGATTTCGTTTTTCCTTTGATAGGAGACACCTAAGTAGTTACCTAAGATCTATATCTAAGATCTCCAAATTAACAAATTTTTTTTTCTTATGATTTCTATAGCTGTACGTGTTAGTAAGCTAAAGACAAAGATTGTCATTTGAGATAGTGTGTTTGTCACCAAACACTTCAGCTTATCGAAAGTGATAACAGGGCTAAAGGCAGAAGAAAATGTGACCTTAGCTAGCAACACAACCTGATGTCAGCATGAAACAGCTGCAAGCTGCAACAGAAGCACCTCTATAAGTGGCAGCGTGTATCATTTAATGTACACCCTCTGCTGATTTGGCGTTACACTAGAATTTGAGAGGACTTTATTCTAGTTTTATTGGTCTGTCATCAGTGTGACTGTCAAGTTGCATATGGGCATAGTTAGTGACATGAAGCTAAATAAGCATGTTAAAATGGAATGTAGGTGAATAAGAATCACCCTACCCAAAAAACGTACCCATGTTCCAGGCAGTAATTGTCAGTGGCTCTTTCTGCCAGTGGGGGGGGGGGGTTCCAGGGGCTAGCGGGAAATAGTAGGATTCGGCTTTTTCTGCCAGTGGGGGGGGGGTTTCCAGATGCTAGCAGGAATTAGTAGGATTCTGGTTCTAATGTTTAAAAACAGAACACACAACTACTACAAAACAAAGAAGGAATGGAAGTTTTATGGCCCATCTCCTCTGTTCTGGTTTCCAGTGAAGGCCTCATCAATTCAGTCTCCAGGTTGTGGAGTGGGTGGAATAGTAAAGACCCATGGAGCTTTGCATGGGAAAGAAGGCAAGGCAAACAGTTCAAAATGATGCGAACTGGAGGACTGACTTCTTACAAATGCCAGTATGTAAAGGTGGCATTGAAACTCACATTTCCCAGTAAAATACCTGATCTTTCTTACTTTCAATCTGGAGTGAAGCTGAAAGAGAATCTATAGTTGTCTGTCATGTGCTGTGCTTCATGTGTGCCAGTTCCTCTGTTTGCTAATTCTTCTTTAATGAAGGCAAGCACAGATGGTTGCTAAAGAAAACCAGATGATTTGGCAGCATGCTGGTGTGTTTGCAGGGGTGAGACTTGGGCAGACTTTTGAGGCTGCTTTGTTGTCATTGCTTTTAGTTCAAATTTTCATTTAGAAAGTTGAAATTCCTCAGTTTTGTCCCCGTTTTTAGTTTATAGTAGGATTCATTTAAGGAGGCTTTTTTCATTCTAGTAAGGTGCTTGTTTACATTTCAGCCATTTATTGTGAGAAGCCATCCTTCTCATGAAGTGTGGAGTCTGAACAAGAATGAGACATGCATAGAGAAGTTTAAATGTAGGACATGCCTTAATTCCATAAAAAGACTTACAGATTCCTCTCTCCATGATGACAGGAGGCAAGGGTCTCTTCATGCCTTCACAGACTCTTTCCTTCAAACTAAATAATGCCACAAGGAGACCCTCACCAGAGGGGCACTGTGAGTGTAGTTTCATCTTTTTAGCTCAATTGACTTAGCTTAGCTGGACTGCAAGACCCCAGATGCTGGTTAATATGCAGGTTAATGGTTCAAATCTTGTTTCCCTGGCTGGCTTGTGGCTCTTAAGCATCGATTCAGTATTTGGCAACATCTAGGGAACCGGCGGGCTATGCACAGTGAACCAGGATGCTTTTGATCACTTGACTGCTTCAGGCTGCCACAGCAGTACAAGCAGTAAATAGCCCTTGTATAACTGAGACATTCATTTCCAGTCTGGACAAAATAATTATTGCTATTGGAAATGAAGTGCTCTGTATGGAGATGATTCAAATAACTCAAATGACCCAAGCTGGGTCTGCATAGGTGATGCTGGAAGAAGTTGGAACTTGAAAAGAAAGATTTCTCTGTGTTGGTGAACAATGTGTTTCAAGCAAGTAGTAGAAATCCATGTGAGTTTTAAGGTTTATGAGTTTAAACTTTAGGACGAATTGTTTATTCTAGAACTGAAATAAAATTAGGAACCTTTCATCTTAACAGGTGTATGTATGATTTTCTTTACTGTTTGTATTTCTGCTTTATTAAATGCTGTCAGTGGTGTAATGAAGTCTGTGATTCTCCTCGAAACTTGTGCTTGAAGCATGAGCAGCCTCCTGAAAAGGGGACAGTTTGTTTGTTTGTAGGTGCTGAGTCTTTATATGAGCTACACTCTACAGCTTGCAATTTAGGAATAAAGTGTAAATATCATGAATGAAGGGAAGAAGCACTCTACAGGGTAAACAAAGCAGTGCAAGGGGAAAGAAGCTTTCTAACTTGTCCATTTGAATTATCAATGCAGTGATCTTTCAGGGTCACAGATGTACAAAATGGCTGTGCCAGCCAGACTTGCCTTAGGGAAGAGAAGAGATTTTGAGTTGCTTAGAAAATGATTGCTTATATTAACAAAATGTTGTTTTCTTTTTATTTTTGACTTGTTGACTCCTTTCAAGTCGTGCATGGAGGCAAGTGTCCTTGTGTGAAACCAGACATCTATATAGATGGAAATCACTTGTGGTTAGTTAACCTGTGAGACTGGGATGAAAGTTTGCATTTACATCGACTTGAGGTTCCTTATGGTTGTTCAGATCTGTGGTGTTTAGTTTCATAAATGACAACATTTGCTGTTGATGTTGCCTGACTTAATGATTTTTGTGTCTCTTCTGAATGAGGAAGGATGGTAGGACACCAGCAGTGCTCGTCACCGTGTCTGAATCTTCTTCTACACCAGCTACTGCTAAATTGGCAGAAAGACCTGTTAGAAGGTGTCACTGCTAAGGAAAGATTTTGATTTCTTCCTCCTCCCAGCAGTGGTGAAAATGGCTAAGGCAGGCTTTCTCTGCAACTTCTGCATGGCAACCTCTTTGTATTTTGATGTCTCCAATTACATTTAAGTCAGTATTTGTTTTGTGAAGTCTATGATGGCTATATCCAGAGAAATAGGTTTAACTGGGTTGTGGTTAATGTTTTTATTCTTTGTGGTAAATGTGAATGATTCTGCTTGGCTTAACTTTCTTTCTTTAGGGCTAAGTTAAATTATATTACCTTGCATTTGCTGTAGTGTAAAAGCAGCATGGGGGTTGTTACTGTGGCTCAGCTGGTGTCTTATAACTTGTTAAGCAGCAATAATTTGATAGTGAGTCTGAGTCCTGAGGCAAGTTCATTCTTCGTTTTTTACTTGACAGACTTTGCCCTTGAACCAGAGGAGATCTTTTGCCTGCCTGTGAATGTTTATTCATAGCTTCACTGCCTGTTACCAAGTTCTGAACTTTGATTTAAACCAAGTGAATAAGCTTAAAATTAGCCTACCCTTAGCCCTTTTGTTTAGCTCTTCTTGCAGGTAAGGTGGTCTTTGGGTTAGAGTCAAGTGGTATAGGAGAGACCTTAGAGAAACTGCTGGAATTCAGGACATATGAATACGGATTTTCCTGGTCTGTCACACTGCATTTTTCCAGTTCTGATTTCCTAATTGATCCTGGCTGATCTTTTTATTTGAGTAAGTAGCTTTATGTGGGGAAACTGATATATTTAATCATTCTTTCATGGATGTAACAGCTGTGGGAGACTTTTACTGTGCACACAATATATGGGAGGAAAACAAGATGGTTACTGAAGAATTCAAATGACCAGCCATGGCATCAAAGTCAATAATTGAGTCCCATTAGGGACCAACTTTTAGTCATGGCAGTAAACTTTGGATGGCTGGGCAACAGCCTTAGTTTTACCCACGTGCAGAGACCTGAAGATGGTTGACGAAGGATGCTGAGCCATGGGGAGAAAGTGAATAGTACCACTGATGGAGGCTAAACAAGAATAGGTTAGGCAGGATTATGTTAAACAGATTTACCAGGACACAAGTGCTTACATTCCTTTAACTGTCCTTTCTCTCTTAGAGGAAAGCATGAAGGATCTTTGTGCTTATTTTTCCTATATATAAAATCTAAATAACAGTATTTTTAACTATGCACTGACTGCATTATTTATATGTTGTTTTTCTTTGTAGCACTCTAGAGTCCCCTGCTTGCACAGGGTTTCACATTGCCTCTGAAATACATGAATATCACAATTAGTAGTCTAAAGTCATTAATGACAAAAGGAGTGAAAGTTGCAGCAATGTCTTGATTCTATCTTTGTATTCGTCCTCCCCGAACATGACTGCTTTATTTGCTGTAACTAATAATGATGTTTGTTTATGAAGAAGGAATGTGGATGAAGTTGCTCAGATCTGTTGTTTAAAGGGGTTGTGTATGTAGGGTGGAAACAAGCTTTGGGAAAACAGAAGTCATGGTGACTGTTAATATTTTATAAGCTGTGACACATTTTGGGCTTTGGAGCCTTTTTCCCATGACTTTCTTTCCTTGAGGCAATGGTTTGCTTAAAATGCAGCTTCCTCAATAGGTGAAGAAGGTCCAAGAAACTGATGTGTCTCAGGAATTGGAGCTTTCCATTTGTAGATCAGGAATTCAGACTGTGCTTATATTTGAAACCATATTAAGTATGAACTAGATTCTTTTAGATTATTATGCAACCATATAGAAATCATATACTGTACCAAAGTGTCAGTTGAGTAGGCCACTATTTGGTGTACTAAAACCTTTCCATTCTAATTTGAAACTGCATTGAAGGAAATCTGAGATATTGGTATCTAAAAATAATCAGGTCAAGTTCTGTATGCTCCTGCATTCACCTCCATCCTCCATGTATAGAGCTGGAAGTAGAATTTAGCCTAGTGTGACAGTGATTAAATAAAGGAAATATTATACGCTACATCTTCTGGCATCTGCCCTGATTCTGAATTTTCTGCATGACCTGGAGTCAGCATCCTCATGTGTATTTTGCCGGTTTCCACTGTGTCAAAAAAAATGGAACTAATTCTATCTCAATCATACACAAAGAAAGCTGTGCAAAGTATTATTTGAAGTAATCGTTATTGAAAACCCATTTTAAAAGTTACCGAGCAAGCATTTTTTCACTAAAGGTAAAACATGTCTTGCTGCTCTGAGGTCGGGTGCGTTTTCAAACCAGTCATTAGAGTCCGAAATGGTGGGGTGTTGGTTTTTTTTTTTGTTTTGTTTTAAGCCAAACCCAACAGTTTCAAAGCTACCATTGAAGTCACTTAATCTTGAATGCGGTTTCACTGCTTTTTTTACAATGAGCCTGGGAAATGTAAAATGCTAGCTGTTCAGTTACTGGGGTTTTATCCCTCATGTCTCAAAAGAGAATAAATGAAGTGGGCTTGATTGTCGGCAAGCCATTGCTTCTCTCTGCCCATACCTACCTAAACAAGTGTGATGTGGGAATAGATATTTCTCACCAGCTGTAACGGGTTGCTGATCTAAGCTCTGGTTATAGTTGACTGTGCTTACATAGACGTTACGAAAGCTGGCACTGTCTGCTGACTTTGGCATTGGCATAATGTTGCAGAAGTATGGTTTGTAAGACCCTATGTGCACACAGCTTGTCAAAGCTAGGCTCTGCTTGGTCACATAGAGTTGAATTGAGGAGGTGGTGGGATAAGGCTGCTCTGAGTGCTTGTTTTCTTAGTTAGGACTCAGCAGAAACTTTCACTTTTTTAGTACACCAGGAAAGTGCCGATGCAGCCAGTCAGTACTACAAAATACATCAGAGCAAAAGTCAGCGTCAAGTCAGGTTCCCTATTCCTTTTCCTTGCTAACAGCTGCAGTGGATGCTCTGGAGAACGTACAGCCAACTCTTTAACCACGTAGCAATTGTCCCAGGAGCTCCTGAAGTTATTGCCAGGCATGTTTTCTGTTATAAGTGTCTCAAACCATTTTTTGGTAACCATATGTAGATAGAGCATGGCCTTGGTCGTAAAATCCAACTTTGAATTATTTTTAAATAAACAAAAGTTGTCTGTACACTTTGCTTGTATTATGTGTCTTCACAGTCTGTAGCAATATGCATCTTTGAAGATGAAGCATTTATAGTACAAATTCCTGGTCGTCATGCTGGTCATATCTGTTGTAGTAGTTGATAATCTTTCTCAAGATGCATGTTGGCCCATTGTTCCCTAGTTTTCCTTACATGGTTGTTGTTTTGTCTCAACCACCTACAGTTTTAGACATTCTCATGGTTATTGCTCCATAGAGTATTTCACAGTATTTTAAATGGTTATCTAATTAAAGTATATTAATTAAGCATCAGGCCAGGCATTCTGGGTGGGAGTTGTTGATGTGTAATGTATGTAGCACGAGACAGTTTTTGCAGCTGTAGTACCTATGTCGTTGCATTAGCTTTTAACTGGGCAGATGAACGCCTTTGGACAGAAGCCCTGGCTCCTGTTTTCTGTGGCTATATAGGAGACATAGGCTGACACGCTTGTTTTTTCCTTCAGCATTCAGGAATAACTGCATATGTTGTGTTTATTGGCTCAGAGGGGGCTGCTTGGAAAGTTTAGGATGCTGCAGCATCTCATAGGAGCATTATACCTGGCAAATGCAAAGTGCTGGGCAACATGTTGCCCATGTTACTGATTGTAAATGCACCTAAATGAATGCCTGTGACAGGCCCAGTGCTACAGCTTTCCCAGATCCCTCCAACACATCTTATTGGCTTAACTTCACCGACCCAGCTGTCCTGAGCCCTGTCCTGAAATCGAACAAGGCTGCAGTTTGACATTTTTATCTCTAGGGATAAAAAAAATATTTCTAGGGAGCTTTCTGCTGTAGGAGTTGCCTGCAGTAGCAGACTTTGCACTGGGAAGGACGTTCTGTGGTGGCTGGAAGTGGGATCCGCTGCAGCATTTCTGCCCCCTGAATGTGCTGTGTGTAACTTGAGGCAGTAAATGCTTTTGGTCGTCTTGTTACAATGCTTTGTCCTAAAAATGTCAGGATGCTCTTTCCTTCCTCATACGGCTCTGCATGCTAGCTGTCCATGCTTTACACCTTGGTGTGCTGCATGTGCAGGACATGAGCAGCCCTTCAGGACACACTAAGTGATAGCAATATAAAATGCAATTTCCTTTTGCTGACAATGATGCGTGTTAGGGCAGTCAGCATCTAGGGGATGATAATTACCTGAGTAGGCAGAGGGATTTGTCCAGGGAATGCCAGCTGGGAGTGTGGGCTGGAGAAGTCTCTTCCTGTGATGTCATGGCAACAGATGGTGCTAATAGCTGGAAACCTGAACCTGGTCTGTGGAGCTGGAGGTACCCCATCCATTCTTCATGCAGTGCTCCTTTCCTTCGTGGGTAAAAAGCATCTGTCCATTTAAGGGCTGCAGATTCCTGGTGTGCCTCTTACTTCACTATTTATATAGGATATAGGCAGTCCAGGTAAGACAAAACTTCACCTATCAATTCTGCAGGTATCTGTTTCACATGGGTTTTGGCAAATAAACCCAAGCCACTGCCAGCAGATGTCTCCCTGGGAGCTCGGTTTGGCACCGTCTTCTGTAGCAGGTTCCCTGTAGCACTACTGGATACCTACCAACTTTGCAAAATACAGAGAACTCAATTTCAAGTGTGGCTAAACTTCAAGCAACCTGTCAAGGACAACTAAATTAAAACAGCTTTTTCTAATACCTTGTGATGTGATTTTTTATTCTTTTTGAGCTATTTGCAAATGTCTGAGCCATTTTGCAGATGCCCTTTTTTGATTATGCATAAACCAGTTCTGAAGATAATATTTGGAAGATAAGAAAGTATTTGGGACAGTACTTGCACCCTTAGTAGGAGGGAATAAAAATAATTTAGAAAAAAGCCGTATATTTCGGAATGGAGCAGAATCCAGATTCTGTCAATGCCCTGAAGTCTTCAGGCGCTTGAGAATGTGCTTCAGCAACTCTGTTTCAGTTTGCTCACATGTCAAAGTCCTAATGAATACTTCTTGCTGCTATTGAATGGCTGTGCCTTTTAATGACACAGATCAGTTTTAGATCAAGTACTGTGCAAGGCTGACCGAAGACCCAGGCAAAGAAAGCTGTTGCCTGGGGTGTTGGGTGTTGTGTGGATGGGTGATGCTACTGGCCGTTTTGCCGTTTGAATTTCTGACAGAGCAGGGGCTCACTGCAAGCACAGGGGGTCCATGCTGTTGCTGTAAGATTTCCAGCAAGTGGAGAGAGCTGACTAAAACCTGGAGGTGAGGACAAGGAGGGGGAAGGTTAATTATTTGCTCTTCATCCTGACTCATCCCTGCCACGTGTGCTTTCGGAGACGGTGCCTGAGGGAGGGAGCTCCTTGTGCTTCTGCAGAATTGAGTTTTGCTGACTTGTGAACAAAGGCAGAAGAATTAGCTTTCTTTTATATAATTATTTGCCTGAATAATTAAACTTTAGTAGAGCTGAGGAGAAACACTGGCAATGTGCAGCACACAGGATTAATATTAAAATGAACACCAGTGTGCTTTACCTGCTGTTCAGGAATGAAGGAATGCTTTCTTGCAGCTATACCAGTCCTGCAATAAGGCCGCTAATTCCTGTAGTTTGGGAAAAGGGTATTTTCTGACTCTGAAAGATCCCAGTGCCCCATCCTGTATAAATAGCTTTTCTTATTGATTGGTATCTCTAGGGCTCAGGGTATGTGACCCACTTTGTGGTTTTATCTGTGAAGATTATGCTAACGAGAGTGCTGTGAGGGCAGAGTAGTGTCTGTGCTTAGGGCTGCTGCTGGCACGTTTCTACCCAGTGCGATTCAAAGGGTATTTTCAGGGGCCCAGAACAAAAGAGGGACAGCACCCCCAAGCCAGCAGGGAAAGCTGTGGCACTGAAACACAGCAAAAACATCCTCTTGTAGAGTGTTTAATAAACTCTGAGATAGTCGGTGTGTTTGTGGAAGGCTGCGTTGGGACATAATTGTATGGACAGCCTGGCTATGAATGTTGGGCGGGCGCCCTGCAAGGCCTAATAACAAACCTCTGTGTGACCAGAGGGGGAAGTGTGGGGTAGGGAAAAGCTGGTTTTGCTCTTTAAATTGCAGCTTTATGTAAGCATGTGGGCTTTTGGGGTGGGTGTGTTTTTGAGGTATGCATTGTGGATTTCCTGATGATCTTGAGGTCTGGTGAAAGCTGTATGGCTGGCTGGAAAGGGCACTGTGGGAATATTGTGTTTCAAGGATGACTTTGAGAAAAAAGATCCCTATCTCTTCTTATTTATTTATTTATTTATTTTTTCCCTTGTGTGCATGTCTGTGTCTGTCTCAATTTTTATTTATTTTTTTAATCAAGGTGGGGTGAAGGCTCTGTCTGTGCAGCTCCTAGCACATGGGGGTTGATTCTTGTTTAGGTGCCTGTATGAACTCTACTGAAGGAATTAGTGAAACTAAGAAATCCTGGATACTTTTATGGATTTATCCCAGCTTTTGGTGTTTTTGTTAATTCTTTTTGCTTTTTGAGCTGTAGCTCTTTCACTCGGTATCAGCAATAGGAGACAATGAAATAGCTACTTAATTTTACAAAGCTTGTAAGAATGTGGAATCTTTGTACCACCTCTTTTTTAAGTCTACTTAAAGCTAGTGGAGACTTTCATATTGCTGGAAACTGTCTGAATGACATTTTCACTAACTCTTAAAATTTTCCATTTTCAGGTGTATCAATTTCATGAATAGAAATTTCTTAAAAGCACTTTGAGTTTTTAGTTGTATTAATGCATGTAAGTGCATGCTGTGGCTTGTTAATATGATGACATTAATACTGCCAACTTTAGGGTTTTAAAATCATGGTTTGAAGCAAACAGGCTAATAAATATTGAATCCTTTTTATTTGTCTCTTGTTTTCAAGTCCTTAAGGCTCTTGTTCTTATGATTCCCTGAAGTCATCATGGATCACCTTAAATTGGAGCCATCTGATTCCAGGATTGAAAATTATAATATCCCTCAGAAAAGTAACTTGAATCAGTCATTAATTGTATGATTCCAGATTAGTCTTCTGCAGAAATATTTTGTCTGACTTACCAGGCCAGTCCTTGAGAGCAGATTTTGAATGTTACCAGGGCCGTTGCTTGTTCTCTCAGGTAAAAGTTGGACTTTACTTTCCATATGCAAATTGTGTCTGCCTAGTTTAGTGTTGGATGTAGTCAGGTCAGCAGGTACCTCAATTTCCCCAGTTAACTTTATCATACTGGAATTGGTATAATAAATACAGGATTCCTCACTAACAGAAACGTGCTTTGTTTATTATTGCTACTACTGCCTTTTTCTTTTTTTTCTGCTTACAGAGGGCTGGCGACACCAGTACTCTGCAATTGCTGTACCCATTTGCTTGGGACTGATCAGGATGCAGGTCAGAATACCTGCCCATGTAAACATGATGTATTTGGAGCAGAAAAAAATTTTCCAAGTGTTACTTCTTTCAGGAATGTTCTTTCATTTTGTGATAGCAATTGGAGACCTGGTGGGTTACAAGCAGCCTCATTAGGTCGTAGTTAGACAGAATGAGGCAGCAGCCAAGGTGATGAGTGTCACCTTTCCTACTGAAGGAAGGAAAATTGAAACATTTTGGATTAAAGAAAAGCATGTGGGTATTGGAAGGATTATTAAAGTAAAAAGCATTTGCCCACTTACCTGGTACGACATCCTTGGCTTGGGTCTCTAAGTACCACCTTACCTGGGGCTGATGGCAGCTGTATTGCTTATTGTATTTATTATGGTCATAAATATGTTGCCTAGATTTACACAGTAGAATTCTTATTCAGAAGACGAACTCCCATGCGCAGTTATGTAGCCTATAAATAGGGCTATATACAGGAGGAAGAAGCCAAGGTAATGGTGGTATGCATACCCTTGCAGCCACAATCATTGCTGTGGTTTGCTCAGTCTGGTCAGCTCCTGCTGGGATCCCTGCTGAGGTCAGGTTTTTGGGAATCCACTTCAAAGCCAATTGTGAAGAATGATGACATAGTTTATTGAATAGTGCCGGAAGGTGGCAGCAGGGATGGGCTGGAACTGGTGGCTGGGTCAACCTGAGAGGACTGGTCCTGGACGTGGCACTGGGGGGCTGACTGGGGTCACTGAGCCCAAGTGGGTGGTGTTTTAAAGGCTCAAAACACTATGCCTGGTGTGGAGGGTGGGGAAGGAGAGGCTGCCACTGGGGCCAGGAGAGAGCAGCTGGGAAACTGTGGGAGATGGCTGAGCAAGAAACCCTAATGACGTGCTGTGCCTGAGTACTTCTGCTTGTGACTGTGACTGCTTTGGTTTTAAACATTTAATCCTGCTGAGGAGTATATACGCGTCCCTTTATCTTTAGTGGGTTCATAACCTTGTTTTCCTGGAGAAACCTACACAATACCTGTTAGTTAGGCAGCCTTGCAGCTAAGCCATGCATGAGTTAGGTGTGTGCTAATGGAAAGAGGCATGTAACCTCAGCTGAAGCTGTCTTGCTTGGACACTGCTGGGACACGCACAGAGCGGAGTGAACTGTGCCTTGTGTTGTATGGCACTCACAGCTGCAGAGAGGGGTGCCAGACACTGGCCTTGGGGAAAGGCGTAAGCTAAATTGTCCAGGGGGTGTCTGTCTCAAGAACACTGACCAGTGCAGGTGGAGCCAGGTCTGGCAAAAAGAAGGAGGAGCATACCCTGTTTTTTTTTGACATTGGTGGGTTTGCTAGTGTGTGTTCTTGGCTTTTACAGGGGGCTCTCAGACCTTCAGGGAGTTGGGCTTTGCCCACCTAGCAGGGGTTGAGCATGGGGTTCTGATGCGGTGAAATGTGTGTTAGCTTTAGCTGCTGTGTGTCTGTAGACACCATGAGGTGGGTGGGAAGGCAGGTTCCTCTGGTGCCATCCACCTTCTTCACTTGAAAGGGAAATTCTCCTGAGAGAGATGCAGCTGATACTTGCAAGTATTTGTCTTGCATACTTCAGCTGCACTGACACTTGGAGGTGGGACATGTGATAAATGGGCACAGCAGGATGAGAGCAAATTCAGTACTTAGCAGAGTTGGACCTGAAGACCAGAAGCAGGGCATCTTCATTAGGAACAGACATGAACATAAGTTTTATTTCCTAATCTGTAGTCACTACAGAGTATTTATCTTCTCTAAAGCTTACAGACAAATGACTAAAAGATTTGAATCTGACATGTCAAAATTTTTTAAAAGCCAGAAAGCATCTCCTTTCAGCAGACAGGAAATTTGAGACTCAATTACTTTGCTTTAAAAGGTCCCAGGCTGACGGTTCAGGCAGGAGAAATGCTGGCCCATGTTCACTGTGTTTCCTGAACAGCAGCTAGTACGTCCTCTTCTCCCCATTTTACACCTTGCCCAGACCTGAAGGGGTTACATTTTAAAATGAATAATGACTGAATTTATTTGTCATGGACAAACGATGACAGCTGTTGAGATGCTCCTGTTAGCACTTCCCAGGGGATAAAGTCAGGCTGGTTCCTAGTGCAAGCCAGCCCAGCCAGGCAGACTCAGCTTGTCTTCATCCTGGATTGTTTGTCCCAGGTTCCCCTTGCTAGTGGGAAATTACTTCCTAGAAGTGAACTGAAGTTTTCTGGGCTGAAATGGGTGTTGATGAGAATCCTGCAGAGCTACAGTTGTAGAGAGAGGACTGAAGCCATAGCTGTTTAAATCCACGTGTGAAGACAGCATGCTTAATGAATACAAGGGGCAGAGATTGATTATGTTCTGGACTGAAAGCCGCAGCACTCTGTGAAGCACTGTTACATCTGGGCACGCTATGGAAAATATGAAGGAATGTTGAGGAAGCTTATTTGCAGAAGGATATGTACTTGTAAGCAATTTTATTTTCTTCTTAAATAATGTAAAGGAATTGAGAAATGTAAAGCAAATAGTGTTCTATGTTTCTCTGAGACAGCAGAGCAGTGAGCAGACAAAGGCCTCTTTTATAAGGGCATGTCTGACAGAGAGTACTGTATAGCCCTTATAAATGAGCATTTGGGGGGGTCTTGGGATGTGAGAATATCAATGGTTATTTAGTGTTAGAACATGGCACTGATTTTGCATCAGTGCACCTCTGCTGAAGTCGAGAGTTACACCCATGATGAATTTACCACCTCGTGATTTGCAAAAAAATATGATCCTAGTTCAAATGATTATTGTGAACAGGAGCCAATGAATGGGGACTAAAAAAGGCTTTTTAATGATAATGTGTAGTAGCTTGCTTTTCTCTTATTTTCTGTACTCCCATGTTCAGGTTTCTTTCAGTTCTTTGTTTCTCTTTCTGTCCTGCACACGTGCTGCTGGAAGACTTGGTGTACAGTTCTGAACGTGGCGCTGTCATTCTGCACTGCTTGGATGTGAAAATGCTGTTTGGTTATTGAAGGGATATTCTGATTTGATAAATATGTAATGCTTAGTTTGTAGACTTAATGAACAGGAACATGTGATTGTAATTCAAACACACACAGAACTGTGGGCTGGATGAGGGTTTTTTTGAGTGTTTGGTGGTTTTTTTTCTTTTTCTAATGCGCAAAAAAGCTCATTTTAAATAGTTTAATAAGTAAAATGCTACAGGGGTGTGATCCTTTTAATATCTGTTTTTATAATTTTTAAGATTTATTATATGAAATAGCAAACCACACCCTCTGCTCCTTTCAAAGGGATGAGGCTTTAAAAATGCAAATACCAAGAGGAAGTGAGTTAACTAAGACTGCATCTAGATAGCCTGAAATGCAGCTGATGGAGACTTTAATTACCAGATGAAAGTAGTTTTGAAGTAGTAACATATCTTTTGTTTTGAATATGACTGACTTTCTCTTGACTGGTAAAATATATATATGGCAATCATTTGCTTAGTATCTATGTAGAAGTTTTTGAAATAAATGCAATTGGGGCATATTTTACCCAGAAGTTTCTGTATTCAAGATCTGTGCAAGTCTTTTGGCATCACTTCCTAGAGGCTTCAGAGGTTGTATATTTAAAAGTCTATTTTGATCTGCCATGACCTTCCATGCAGTTCTCACCAAATAAGGTTTTTGAAGTAAATCCTATTTGAAATAGACTGTACCTGTGGGGGGAACAACAAAACCAAACAAAATCTGTCTTGCTTTTTAAGAACTGGCTGTGGTAGGATTTGCTGGGTGACACGCCTCCTAGCCTTGCAGAGAGTCAGTCCTGTGATTATTGCAAAAAATGAAAAGGGGTTGAAAAAAAAGGAGAGGGAATTAAAAACCAAGGTAATTCAGAATTTAATTTGTTTTTAAGCTCCAGCCAGTGGCCTTGTTGTATATTTTTCTGTTAGGTGAGAAACAATAAATCACACTAGAAAACTATAATAAATCTTGAGTTGCTGCATTAACACAGAATATAATAAAGAAACTTGTTAAGAATCTGGCCAGGCTAAACAGCCTCCTGCAGTGAATTTTCATTTAATTGAATTACAAGCCTATTCTCCAATCCTTTAATCATTCTCATGAACTGTTTTCAAATTATTTTTGAATTAAGTATGTCAGAACATGACCGGTGTCAGTAGGGAGGATCGCATGTTCTCCGTGGCTGCCCTAGGGCTACTACACCACTGTGTTAAAGAGAGCCCAACATCCTAATTGTGGCTTATGTTCTTCTCAGCTGTGTAACTTTAAATTTGTTGCTGTTAAAATTCATATGTTCACTTTTGAACAGTCCCAATCACCTGTTATTATGGTGCCCCTTTGCTCGAGATGTTTTTTGGTTTGGGTTTGGGTTTTGTCGTCCATCTCCTCCCCCCGCCCCAGCCCTTTCTCATATTCTAAGATTTCCTGAACATCAAAACATCAAAATTAAGGGGAGAGAGAGAGAGATTCTTGGCCTCCTTTCTTACTTTGTTGGATGCTGCTGTCTACCCACCATTTCTGTGCTTTGATTAGAGTGTTGGTATTATGTGCAAGTGTGCACCTTGGAAATGTGGTGTTTAGGTTTTTAGATGCTGTGATGGTTCTCCCGTGTCCAGCTGCTAATAAGCCAGTACCACTTTGGGCAAGGAAAACTCCTTAAGACTACTGGGCTGAGGACATTACAGGCTTTGCTTTCTGTTCTTTTTGTCTTCCCTAGGATATGCCTATAGTATTACCAGTTTATTTTCTTACTTTTGGAAAGCTGAACGTGTATTGAAATTCATTAATTAGTGTCTAACTAGTAGCCTTTATTTGTTACTATATGTTCCCAGGTGCTTTCTTGAATAGGGATGGATTAAAGCACTTGCTTGAGTTTTTACTGAGTGAAATTTTGCAAAGGGAATGTTTCTGAACAGGTGGAGAGTGGGTTCATACCTTGGACTGTTGGAAGAAGGATGGACATGAAGCAGGACTCAAATCTTGAATGAAGCATTAGTGTGGAGAAGCTAAGTGATGGGGGCCGAGGTGGCTTTCTGGTCTCAATAAATAATGCGCACCATCTCTATCAGCTGTCCAAACACACTGTCACCTTTCAACCTAAGGCTGGTTTCTAAAGTGAATTAGCTAATCTGAGTAAAACTGCAATATAAGCACTCCTTTGGAATTGAAGTGACTTTCACTGAGAATCAAAGTGACTGTAATTCATTTTAAGATAATTTATGTTCGTGTTTAGAGATAGAGGCTGCAGTTCCCTTTGGATGTACACAGAAGGTTCAATAAGTTTTAATACATCTTGTATTTGGTTTTATGAATTTGAGGTAACTTTTTCTGTTTACTTGTAAAGAGTCTCTGGTGATCATTTAAAAGAATAAAATGGATTTATAGCTCTGAATGGGTTCTGTGATAAATGCTCTGTAGTTTATCAAAAGCATGTGTGTTGCCATGCATCTTTCCTGGGTTACCCTGTATTTTCAGTCTGGTGCAGGCTGTTAGCAGGGTGTGACTGGGCAGCCTGTGCTGTCTGATCCCTGCAAATGTTGATCTTGGATTTGCTCATGGTCTTGGTTTCACTACAGCCCATGGCAAAATAGCTCTCAGAGACATAAACATCTGACATAGACTGTAGACACCCCAAGTGTTACCTGTGGCTTGCATCTTTCTGCTGTAGATTTGAAGTTTATTCTTTTTGTCTAATGTATTCATTAAAAAAGTTTATACAGTGGCTTCAGTAGCAAGGATTGGGTTCAGTGGCCTGAGGGTCATTCGTGAATAGCTATTTCTAATGGCAGAGCAGACCTGAACATGCAGCATATTTGCTGTTGCATGGGCATGTTCTTTGGGATATCCCTTTGCATCTTCAGACTTCAAGCTGAGTGTGCTTTTTTTGGCAGATAAAATTTTTGATGATGAAGACTCCGTGGATGGGAACAGACCTTCCTCAGCTAGCTCCTCTACATCTTCAAAGGCCCCTGCAAACTCACGCAGAGTTGGGATGGGGACTACCCGCAGACTTGGGTCTGCACCTCTGGGCTCCAAGTCCTCAAGTAAGCTGATAGCATATATAAATTGACCTGTATGTGAAGTATTTATAGTGTTCATACTTGAGCTTATGCAAGGACTTCCAGTCTGGCCCCCAGGATCCAGTAACAAATTTTTCCTTGTGAAATCATTGTGTGTGTTGTCTGCATGCCGTGGTTGAACTTTGGTAGGATGAATCTCCAAGCAGTTCCCACATCCCTGTAATATGCTTTGCATTTCTGGAAGGTTAGACCTCTGCAGTTGGGCACTGAGGGCTACGAGTAAATCATGTCAATGTTGCTGTGTGTAGATTTTTGCCTTTGTAGCTGCAACTCTTCAGCTGAACTGAGGCTGTTTATGACTGCACGCTAAACTTTAGCCCATGCAATCTAAAACTGACCCACTGGCTTTCTTCTAAGACCTTTGGGCATTGCTGATAATGAAGGTGCAAAAAGAAAACTGAGTGGTAATTCTGAATGTGAGCAATAATTCCACATGTGATTATAATTCTACATGTGACCTAGAGAAATGGGAAAGTTCCCTGTATCAGATAGTCTCCAATCTGATTAGTATTCCAGAGACACTTTGTCTGTCTTATCATTTGTCTGTTTGTGCACCTGTCAGATCTGCACCTTCATCTATTATAGAAAGGATTAAATCCTTTAAAATAAAATCTCCTGTATAATTAAAGTAAATATTCTCTTTCATCTTTCACACTATGTCCCCTGTGAGTGACTACTGTAATGACTTCCCTAATGTGCCCTCTGTGCCTAGGAGTTGAAGGATGCGGTGACTGTCTAGTCTGTGCCTGGCATTGAATTTCCCTGTCTCTGCTTTCATTACATCTGCAGCACTCTGAGACTGCATGGATTGTGAACTTTCTTGTTATTAAGTGTCTTGATAGCTGGTGGTTTCTTAATTGATTCTCTTGTTGATAAGAAGATTGAAAAGGCTTTTTCATTTGTATGTCAGCAGCCAAAGAGGGAGCAGGTGCTGTGGATGAAGAAGACTTTATTAAGGCATTTGAAGATGTCCCAACGGTTCAGGTAAGTAGAATTACATGTTAAAAAACACACAGTACTAAAAATCTGAAGATGAATACAGGTTCTAGTCTTAATCACTGACAAATTGTGCTTCCTTGTGATGTTGACAAATCTTCTTTAAGGGGAAGGCAAGTTAGAAGTTGGAGGGAGGTAAGCTTTAAATGATGGTATCTGCCAATAGTTTGTGTGAAACCCTCAGAAGTGGGAATGGAAGTAGGAAGGTTGTGATAAAAGGTATCACAGGAGCACGTATGGGGCTGGAACTGGATGTACATGCTGCGCAGTGCAGTTTGGTTGAACAAAAACTTAAGTCAACAGAAGCCTCTCTACATTTTATCTGTACCATCTGGGAACTGAAAGCAATAAAGGTGACCTGTGTCTCTAGGATTGCTGCTATTGTGAGTGTGACAACTGGACAGTGATAGATTTAGCTGAGCCATGTCATGTATCCTCTCTCTTTCACCAGGACTTTATTTATGGGGAACAGCACATGTATCCACTCTTGATCTTCTGTAGGTCTTTACTAATACAGCCACTAGTAGCTGCAGGAATG
>NW_009937729.1:36552-47514 GCF_000696875.1 Nestor notabilis
GAATATAGTAAAAATAATAAAAGGTGATCCTTTAATCATCTCGTCATTTAGTAATTTTTGATTGCAAGGCTAGCACATGACACTTAAGCATGGAGGAGCAAAGGGCATAAGAATGTAGTTGTGAAGTGATCTGATTTTCTGGAGTAAATCTTGCCTTATGGTGCTACTCTGTATTTAAATTTGCAGATTTATTCCAGCCGGGATCTTGAGGAATCCATAAACAAAATAAGAGAGATACTATCAGATGATAAGCATGACTGGGAACAGAGAGTTTCTGCGGTAAGTAGTGAACTTAGACATGAACTTTATTATTATGAGGTTTTTCTGCACTGAGCTTAATCCCATGAAGAGGGTACTGGGAGAACCTCAGAGTATGTCTAGAACATGTTCTAGTGGTGAACATCTGTTACATTACCCCAAGCTTGGGGAAAATGTTTCCTTATGAGACAGAATTTAAACCTTATCTGTGAAGGAAAATGCTGTTTGATATATGAGAATCTGTTGAGATAGGATCAGGTTGAACTGGAAGTCATACAGCAAATCCAGATATAGAACTTGAAATTTGCTAGCAGATGCTGAAATAAGAATGTCGGAAGTGATATTTAGAATATCTTAAAACTTCCTGATGAGGCGGAAAGTCACTTTGCTTATAGAGAGCTAATTTATACTTTTGCAAAAGAAGGTATAAAGTAATTCAGAAAGAATTTGCACACTTAAGTTTTGAATAAATAAATGGGACTGTGGGAAATACGGAAGTGGTAGCAGCAAACAAACAAAACAAGTGAGCTTAAGTGGAGGCACTGTACAGATGCGTAAGTATACATGAGGGCCTGTGAATGTGTCCAAAAGAATGTCTATAGGATGATACGGTGATCCCTGTAATATTAATAGAAAATTTCCCATTTTGATGGGGTCAGGGTTCCACTTCTAGTACAACCAGATAATAATTTTAATGAAGTCAATGGACATCTTCTAGATATGTCAGTATTACTCAAATCTGAATATGAACCATGCCCTTTAAGTCTAGTAATCTTTTTGATACAACAGTCAAGTGTAAGAGGACCTAAGCTTTAGAAGCTGCTGTTAGGTGGTTTCTAAGGGGAATAGAGGAGAGCTTTTAAGATATATTTTGGCTTAAAAAGTAATGTTTGGATTATTAACAATCAATTTGAGCAGCTATATACAACAATTACGAATTTCTGTAACAGCTAGTTGTTTACATTATCATACTTAGTATGTTAACCTAGGAGTTGAATATAAGATCTGAAATAATAGAATTGCTTGGACTTTAAAAACCATTGTACAAGGATCCTGGAAACTAAGTATCAGCCTTGAACATAACTGACCTGGTATTTATTGCTCATTAAAAGTCATTGCTTTCTTTTATGGTGCTCACAGTTGAAAAAGATCCGCTCCTTACTTTTGGCTGGAGCTGCAGAATATGATAACTTCTTTCAACACTTAAGACTTTTGGATGGAGCATTTAAATTATCTGCTAAAGACCTGCGGTCTCAAGTAGTACGAGAGGCTTGTATCACACTGGGGTGAGTTCACTTTCTAAATACACTTGAACTGTGATGTAGAAAAAAGGAACAGGCACTGGTTAAAACACATTTAGGATATAATGTGGGCTTCTAGTACCACCTGGTTATAGGTAGAACATGCTTTCGGTACAGCTGTTTAAAACCACATCCATGTAGGCTGCTAATTGTAGTTCTGTCAAACCGCGTTCCTGAGTTTAAACGATGCTGATTTGAGACATGCTGAATGAATGAGCAAGCCAGGCATTCATGCACTGAGTAGGAAATGATTGAACAATAAAATTGAGAATGTGTCTGTTTTGTTCTGGCTTGGGCTGAGCTAGTTTTTAGTTTTAACGGTTTATCCTTTGTGAAATACTTCAGGAAGAAGGGCACTGAAGTGTTATTTACAGCTTTTTTGAAATTTCTGCATCTTAAGGCAAAGTAGGCAGATTCAGAGAAACTATAATATAAACTAACAAGCTCAGAAAAATACATTCTTTCAGCATGATCCCATTTGATAATAAATTTTTAGCTGTGCTAGTTATTTTATTTTATGCTGAACTTAATGTTTCTCAGAGTTCAGATGGGTATAGTACAGGCATTTGAAGGGAAAGTAAAGAAACTGGTTTTTCAAACGTGGTGTTTTCTCCCCTTTGGAGTTGGAGTGGAGTTGACAGTTATGAAGACTGAGATGTCAGATGTGCTTGTGTCAGATTTCTGTAGAACTCGCTTAATCCTCAGCATGACTTACCAGCATGACTTCATTCTGTTTTTCAGACATTTATCATCAGTTCTGGGAAACAAGTTTGACCATGGGGCAGAAGCCATCATGCCAACAATTTTTAATCTAATTCCGAATAGTGCCAAAGTCATGGCCACTTCTGGTGTTGTAGCAGTTAGATTAATCATTCGAGTAAGTATACATCAAAAAAGAACGATGTTGTTATTTCCAAATACTGTGGTGTTTGAGGAAGTATGAATGTTGCTGCAGTGAAAATTAGATTAAGTGCCTAATCTACTTACCTGATTGTGCTGTGCTTGGCTGTCTCAGATGTCATGCAGCTTTGTGTAAATGATGATAGTTAAACCCTGCCATAATAGTAGGAAAAATGTTTGTTTGCAGAGTAAGATATTTGCATTCCTCTAAGAGCTGAGCAAACTTTTTTCTTTGAATGGGCTTTAAACCTGCCTTGCAGGACACACTCATCCTCTTAATTATGCTCTAAAACTCCTCAGACAGTGCATGTTTCCTAAAACCATTAGGTCACAAAAGTGGCTTCTGTCTAGTGATTCACTGGGGAAGCTGTAGATAGCCTGATAGCTTTCAAGTTGTCACCACTGGCAGTTTAGATCCTATTGCAGTGACCTCAGCTCTTTGATTCACTGCAGCCTGTCATCATAGAAAAATAAAATATTAAAGATATTTTAACAAATAAAATATAAAATTTTCAATAATAAAAATATCTGCCCATATCTTAGTGTTCCTTTACTTAGCAGTTCTGTTTTTAAGAATTGCACAGAATATCTGCATGCTGGGTCAGATCACTGAAAGAGATAGATAGTTTTTCGTTCCATGGAACTGTTGTGCAAAGTTTTCTCCCTGTTTGTGTTTGTTTTCCTCTAGCATACACACATCCCTCGATTAATACCCATCATAACCAGTAATTGTACCTCCAAGTCTGTGGCAGTTAGAAGGTAAGCCTTAAGTTTGAATTTACTTTTTCTTTTTTTTTAAACCAGTAAATAGGTTCACTTGTACTTTCTGATAACATTTGTGGCTTTGTTTTTATTCATGAAAAGGGTTGATATGCACGCTTAAAGAATGCATCTCTCTCCCCCCCATTAATTTGGATCGAATTCAAAGTCAGCTATCTTGTATAAGTCTCAGTACTGCAGAGAAATTACTTTTCCACGGAGAATTTTTTTTTTTTAACTGAACTTTATGCTTACGTGTCATTATAACATCATATTATTTTGGCTTCTTTATGGACATGTTCCTGTTCTCCACTACTAGCAGTTACAGTGACATGTTTTCTTTGAGACAGTCAGCAGTAGTGTTCTGTGATAGCATCACCTGAATTTGGACTGGATATGTTAATGGTCTTCTCTGCACTTAAAATCTAAGTGTGCTTCAGCCCGCTACCTCACTGGGAGGCTCTTATCCAGTCCATGTAGATTAGCTAGTTCTCTTCCACTTAGGCAAAAAAGGCTTTGTGGTTGCTGAATTTGGTGACAAACCTTGAACAAATAACAGCGCACTCATGCCATTGTTTCTTGAGATGAGGAAGGGAGATTAAATATGAAAAGATCTGTCTCCACATGAAGTTAAATGTGAAGTTTCTCGTGTGAAGCCTTAAAAAGGACATAGTATACAAAGCATGGATATTTTGGGCCTGTATCCTGTTTAATGAAAGGGGCTTTCTGGATTGTTCTGTGAAGCCCTATTTCCAGAGTTTCTATATCGAGCTGACTCCAATTACTATTTCAGACTCTTTATTGATAGCTTTTGATGTTCATGTTTTTATCAGGGTCGTTACTGAATTCTAAGATCCCAGAAAACTTAATAACAAAAGATAGCTTTTGTTCAAAGGCAGGTATGGCAAAGTCAGTGTGTCTCTGTTAACTCTGAGAACTCAGCATTTCTTCTCTTTCTTCTCTCAGGCGCTGTTTTGAATTTTTAGATTTGCTGTTGCAGGAGTGGCAAACACACTCCCTAGAAAGGTAAGCTCTGAAAACAGGAGGCTTAATGATTTCCTGCGTATGTCTGGGGGGTTAATTCTGGAGAAAGCATAATCTAGGAGGTGAGATTGTATCAGGTAGCTCTTACGGAGATATTTTTGCCACAAAAAAGCACGTACATACGTGCATACACACAGTTTATTCTGGTAGTTCTGGCAGTCAGAGTTCAGTGAGTCTATCTCCTATGCCAGCCGTGGAAAACCTGGCTGAGTGAATCCCTGAACTCAATGGATTTTTTTTTTTTTCCCCCCTTTTGTACCATAAAGTGCGATGATGAGGTGAAGGCTACAACACATCTGTCAGGAGGGTCTGAGGCTTCTACAGTACTTCAGACTAATGAACAGTTAAAGTAACTGGGGAGGAGGAGACTGGGACACAATTTCCTTAGCCCTAGACTGCACAAGACTATCTAAGGGTTAAGAGAGTGTTTTTGTACCCAGGCAATTTCTATAGCTAGCTAAAGACTGACCTCTGAAGAATGCTGCTTGACTTTTCCTAGTCAGCTGTGTGGGTGAGATAAAACTGATTCATAAGACCAGATAAATAAATAAAGGCTCCGAAGGATGTTACATGGAAATGGGAAGATGTGATGAACTGTTGTTCTTGACCAAGGCAAAATAAAATTACTTGTTTGTATGTCGCATCTTTTTGTACTGGTGAATAATGTTTTCCTTATTTCAGACACATATCAGTGTTAGCTGAAACAATAAAGAAGGGAATTCATGATGCAGACTCTGAAGCCAGGATAGAGGCAAGAAAGTAAGTGGATGCTGTTGTCGGTGTCTTGTCTTCCTCTCCTTCTTTGCCCCTATTGTGTTATCAATCGTATTGCATGTTGGGGACTGAAATCCAGACAAGTTAGGTTGTCCTGGCAGTTCATGCCAACTTTGCCTTGGCTTCAGTGGGAGTGTGTATTTCAATGAGATGGTGTACTTCAGCAGGAGATGTCACATGAGGTTGATCACATGGGGCTGATTTATGTGTGTATTGCATCTTGTAATGGTGTTTCACTTGTAATATTTTATTACCTTTTTATCTGTCTGAGCAGGTGAGTAAGAAACTAGAGTAGAGAACTAATGACTTTGTCTTTCTTTTTGAGGTTTGTGTTGCTTGCAGTTAAATGAGATTGCTTCTGTTTAGTACAAAAATGTTGTTATTTCTGATATATTTTTTTCTTTTTGGTCTGTGTGCAAGACCTAGGATGGATCAATGCTTGGCACAAGTAGAAATTGGGAGAGGAGTGATTGAGAACCCTGCAGAAAGGGATCTGGGGATGCTGAGTGCAGTGTGCCCTGGCAGTCAAGAAGGCAAACTTCATCCTTGGGTATATTAAATACAGTATAACCAGCCAGTCAAGAGAGGTGATTATCTTGCTGTATTCAGCACTGGTGTGGCCTTATCTTCTATACTATTGTGCAGTTCTTCAGTACCAGACAGTTGAAGAAGGATGTGAAGGTCCTTGAACTGTGTCCAGAGGAAGGCAACAAAGCTGGTGAAAAGGTTGGAAGGAATGACCTCTGAGGAGCAGCTAAGTCTTCTCTAGGCTGGAGAAAAGGAGGCTGCAGGGTGACCTCATTGCTCTCTACAGTTTTCTGAGGAGGGGAAGTGGAGGAGGGAGGTGCTGATCTTGTCTCTCTAGTATCCAGTGGTAGGATGAATGGGAATGGTTCAAAGCTGTGCCAGGGGAGTTTTAGACTGGAGATTTTGAAGCATTTCTTTACTGAGGGGGTGGTTAAACACTGGAACAGGCTTCCTAGATAGGCAGTTGATGCCCTGAGTCTGTCAGTGTTTAAGAAGCATTTGGACAATGCCCTTAATAACATGCTTTAACTTTTGGTCTGCCCTGAATTGCTCAGGCAGCTGGACTAGGTGATTATTGTAGGTCCTTTCCAACTGAAAAAATCTAGTCTATTGTCATTTGCTACTCTTGAAATAAAAGTCCTTGTGCTAGTACACTCCTAACTGGTATCTTAAATTAAGGAAATATTTTATTACACTGAAATAATATCTTTGTGTGTATCTATGGGAAACTTTAATATTTGCAATTAATTTTCATCTGTTGAAGATCTCTTGCATTTCCATTACGTGATTTTATTTATGTTAGCATGCTGATGTGCTAGGATCATGCTCTCCTGGATAAAACACTGCAGAAATTTATTTCTTCAGAAAGAGGATATTGTGAAACATGAAATCAATGAACAATAGATTTTATCAATCTAAATGCTGCATTGTAAGCAGAGGTGTTTCACAGTAGGACTGTTTGAAACCCTTTGAAAGGTAACGTGTCCGTCACTGAAAAATACAGTAGGCACTGAGACTTTACAGGAGGTGACTAGTTAAGCTGAATAGACACCAAGGGGAAGGGCATGAGCCTTCAGAAAGCTTACTTAATTCTCTCTTCCCATGTTTCTTAATTTGCAGTGTGGGTGATTGTAAGACAGAATTTTGTTTCCTTCTAGTGATATCAGAATGCATGTGACTCCTGAGGCTCTGAGGACAATTCTTGATTAATTTGATGTAACAATTTTACTCTTAAACTGCCCATTAGTTGCTCTCTGAAAAGTGCTGAGAGTCTTCATCTCCTTTGTGATGAGAATGAATGGTGTTTAGCTGTGAGCCAGGAGTCTTGGACCAGAGAAGAATTCTTCCCTCATCTTAAAATGCTCTTTTATTTTCAGCATGACACTGATTGGAAGTCTATAGGAACATCTCTTTCCTTTTCCTTGTTATTTTTTCCCAAAAAGGCACTTAACAGCCTCAGCTCAGTACAGATTTGTCTCTGCAGCATTGTAGGAGAGCTGTTTGATAAACTTAGGGAAGCAAACAACACCCACTGGTGTTTTCCTGAATCAGGCCCGTGCATGTGTGTTCTGCTTTTGGCATGTTTTTGAAGTAGGTATTGAGCATCCAGTCACAAACTAGTATCAGTCTAGTAGGCCTACCAGCTCCCGTGTATGATAGACAGCCAAAGGGATGAGGGTTGCTTCTGTAATAAAGCTTTATTGGCTACTTGTGTTTTTACAACACACCAAATGGTGCATTCCTCTCTTACTATTTTCATGTGGTTTGTCTTCTGTGTGCCTGTTAGAATGGGTTGAAGAAAGTGATGTTAAGTGTGTCGTAGGGGCTG
Source organism: Nestor notabilis (assembly GCF_000696875.1). NCBI lineage: Eukaryota > Metazoa > Chordata > Aves > Psittaciformes > Psittacidae > Nestor > Nestor notabilis. The sequence goes on from NW_009937729.1 coordinate 43,945, forward strand.
TAGATGGTTAAAATGACTGGTATAATGAGCCAATAATGCCAGTAGTGACAAGGGTTCTGACTGTACCTGTGCTCCGCTACCCCCTAGAACATGACAAAGAAATATTCACTGTATTGTGCCTTATTTCCAGGTGTTACTGGGGTTTCCACAGCCACTTCAGCCGAGAGGCAGAGCATTTGTACCACACCTTGGAGTCTTCCTACCAGAAGGCTCTGCAGTCACATTTGAAGAACTCTGACAGCATCGTGTCCTTGCCACAGTCAGATCGCTCTTCTTCCAGCTCCCAGGAGAGTCTCAAGTAAGTCCTTTGGTGTCATTGCCTCTCAATTTAGACAACTCTGGCTAACTCCATTGAATTGGAGGGAGCAGTCACATTGCTGTGTCTCATCTGGTCATTGTTTGGCCTCAACACTTGTTACTCCAGATAGTTCATTTTTTTTTTTGTTTAGCTAACATTGCATTAAAATAAAAAGCCAGCAAAATCGATTATTGGCTTAAAAAAAAGTTATCTTGACTCCATAAATAATAAATAATTCCAGGTGCACTTAAAATAACACTTGGATTGAAATTTTGTGTTTAGCATTAATTCTTGAGGTGTAAGTCTGCCTCTTTCCATATAAGAGAGGAAAAAAAAGAATTCTTAAATTAAACTTGAGTTGAAACTGCAACTCTAAGTAACTCTTCTATTGAATGTATGTATTTTAGCTTCTCTTAGAGATACTGTCAGCATAGACTCCAGATGTCTACAGTTTAAGTGTAAGGCCTATATGAAAAATACCTGTAACTTATTGATGTAACTTTTAAAATCTACAGAAAGTATTCTTAAAATCTCTTAGTCAAACAATGTGCATACGAATTTTGTTCTTAGTGCTTTTGTGAAGAACTTCATAATGGTACCATATTTATTCTTGAACAATAAATATTGTTAGTCTATTCCAATATATAAATAACTTTCTATCAGCTCAGTTTGTTTACTGTGGGAATAAATAGCACAGTTACTGATAACTATGAAATACTAGTTTTGTTTTAATAAATATTTATTTATCTTCTAGCCGTCCTTTGTCTGCCAAAAGAAGTCCTACTGGAAGTACTACATCTAGAGGTGAGAACGGGAGCTGAAAACTGTGTTCTTGTGTTGCTGAGGAAATGTGATGAATTAGAATGAGAATTTCAGACACTATGATGTGCAAAGAACGACTTTGATCACAGTTTACTGCTCCTTAAAATGGCAACTAAGAATGTGAAATTTTTAATTAATTTTGTATTGTACACCATATACTGTGCATCAACTGCTGATATAATGATGCTTTTTAAAGTTAGTAAAGCACCTGTCGCTTGCACCTGAACGGAAGGCTAAAAAGCCTTGAAAACTGTAGCCAAGGTATGTTTAGCTGTGCAATAAACTACTGCTGATGCTAAAACATACATAGTCTAATGATGCATTCTGCTTCACAATGTACTATCATTTATTATCTGTGGTTTCAGCATTTTCTGGAGGCACCGTCTGCACATGAGTCCTACAGTGTTAAATTCCATTTTGTCGCTAATCTGTTTTTACTGTTGGATGGAATATTTATGTGCAGCTTTCCTGTCCTAAGTAAATGCATACAATAAATAATAAATTTTAATACAAAATATAGTAGACAAAACTTTGTTGGTAAAAGATAACCTGCCTTCTACACCAGAACAAGATTGGGTTCTGGCTGGCTTGTGTATGCAATACGCTCTGAGACCTTTCATTCAAGGAGTTATTGTTGTGTTGCCTACTTGATTGTGCATATAAATGCACGTTTGCTTGCAGCTGAGTAATCAAGCTTCATGCTTAAGAAGGTAAGCATCCACAAAGGATGGGAAAAGCAGTCCTCATGAGAAGATGAGGTGTTGGAAAGGAAATTAGTAGAACCTGGACTGAAGGACTTGCAGGTCTGTTTTGGCCAGCAACTCACAAGCTGGTGATGGGTACTGTCATTGAACTTTCGCATCTAAGTTCTGTTAGAAATTTCTTTATTACTGGCCTAGCAGCCTTTTTGATCTCAGTATTTAGGTTAGTGACTGATAAAGTTCTTAGAGGTAGCATCAGGTTAGCTTTGAAATATCTTTGCAGGCAGTGTGGGGAAGCCTACATTGCCCTGATAAAGCATTCTTAGTTAGGTATTTCGGTGCCAGCAAGGAGTGTTAAAAATAGTACGTTAAACTGCTTGTCAGGCTCTTTGAAGCACACAGATAAAAAAATTAATCTTCTTTATTCTGGATCTCCCAATCCCATCTGCAGCATCTACAGTAAGTACAAAATCTGTGTCAACACCAGGATCTCTGCAGCGATCCCGCAGTGACGTCGATGTGAATGCAGCAGCTAGTGCCAAGTCAAAAGTGACGTCTTCTGGAGCTTCCACCCCCTTCAGTTCTGCTGCAGCCTTGCCCCCAGGCTCATACGCATCACTAGGTAAATCTACGTGTTCTACTCTTGCAGTTAGCTTTCTTTACTAGTGGAAAGTGCCTCGTAGTTTTATTTGAATATCGAACTCTAACTAGAAGAATGTATCTCTGAGATAGTTACCAGCTCTCTAGGATCAGTGTGTGATCTCTTGCCCTTTGGGATTAAGGAAAAAATTTGCAACAGAACTGACTTGAAGCAACTTCTTAGGTTTTGAATTGCATAATAGTCTGTGTCTTACTCTTCTTTCTGGGAAAAGCAGATCTTAGTACGACTCTGGGGCGTTGTTGAGGAAATACTGCTCAATTCCTTTGTTCCTCAGTCTCTTTTCCTTATCTTCCTTCCCTCCTTTCCTGAAACTGGCTTTTTATTAACTGTTTTATCTTTTGAAGGGACGATGTTGAGGAAATACTGCTCAATTCCTTTGTTCCTCAGTCTCTTTTCCTTATCTTCCTTCCCTCCTTTCCTGAAACTGGCTTTTTATTAACTGTTTTATCTTTTGAATAGTACATCTGAGTTGAGTTTGATTGCTTTCTGTTTTACAAAAGAGAGAGATGTAAAAGCAAAGAGAAGTCATCTGCCTTCTAATTTCATCATACAGGATATAAGTATCTGTTCCTTATGCTGACTCTTTCTGGACTATAGCCACATGTCACATTATTCTCTTAGAGCATCGCATATCACTTTCAGGTGCCTCAGGGTTTCTTACAACAAAGTTTGCATTTGATCTTTCTCTCTTGGAGATGCCATTGAAGGAGGCATGGAGGAGGAAATGCAAGGCGGTGATTGACACCGTATTTGCAGAGCTCAACTTGGTTATGATCAGCTCAACAGAGCTGATCATCTGAGCTAGTTTCTCTTTCTGCTGTTTTCATACTAATCTAATTCCAGACTTTTCATTGATTTACTTTTACAAGAGGGAGAAAAATAAGAAATTGGTGATCTTGATTTAAGCTATGTAGATTGTCTTCACTGAGTTAAGAAGTTTCTTCTCCTTACTGTAGGGCATTTGATCTTTAGTCTGATGTTTGGTGAATTACAAAGGGATGGTTTCTGTAGATTCCTTTTGTGGACACATTTCTTTCATATCTGAAATGTTTTACCTTGTCTTAAATGTGTTGGATGCATTTGGTTCA
>NW_009937729.1:47545-89704 GCF_000696875.1 Nestor notabilis
ATTCTGATTTAAATTGTTCATTCTTGGTTCAAGATTTAGATACATTGCAGTGAAAATGTGATACAGAACATGAAGTTGATCATGTAATAGCGTGCTTTCAAGCTTACAGATGCAGCTGTTTTTCAGTCAGCTCTGCATACTGGCTTCAGTGGCAAAACTGCTTTTGAACAATCTTACGTTATGAAGAAGAACAGAAAAGGGTGGGAAGTATCTACTAATGTTGACTTGGTCCTTGAAGCCATGGGACTGAATACAGTGTTAGTCTTGCTTTTAGAAGAGACTGTAGGAGAAAAGCAGCATTACTCTTAAATGAAACAAATGTGGCTACTTCTGAGGAGCCTGATTTCTTTTTGAGCTAGTAAGGACATTTGTCACCTGCGTGTGCCCACGAGAGAAGTATTGAGGCAAACAATGGAAATGGAGTATGGCAAACGTTGGTTATTGCAGGAGGGAAAACCTGGAAGCATCTTCTTGAGAAACATCAAGCTGCTCAAACTTCTTTCATTTCTTTGTGTTAATTTTTTTGCATATTTCTGTAGCTAATATATAGTGCCCACTTCTATTGATGTTACTAATTTTCCCTATTAACCGTTTCCTTATTTTTTTTTTAATTTGCCTAAAGATGGTACTACCACTAAAACTGAGGGTAAGCAGTCTCTCTGTGTAACTGAGGTGTGTCCACAGTCGTACCACCCTACCTGGTCTCTGTTCTCAAAGTGTTATCTGGTTCTCATCCATGTTCACTGGTGACCTGCATGAAGTGTTGCATGGTTGTCCTGCTCATTTTGATGCCATGGGGTATTCTTCACTTTCTCTTTGAGCTCTTCCCTGCTAACAGGCACCAGTCTGCTTTTGTGACTTGGCTTCTGATCACAAAGTTGTATGTGGGTTTCTGTATTTAAAGGACTGCTTTTGGTTGAAGGTGACCTGTGCACAGATTAAAAAAGAAAACAAAACACAAAACAAACAAAAAAGAAAAAAAAACCAACACAGGGCTTGTGTTTTCTTGCTCCACGATGTGTAAAGGTTTGCTGTGTTTTTCCATCCAAAGCTCAGGTCACAATTGCCAAATGCTTTCGGGAAGAGACTGGGCAGTGAGAAAATTGAACGAGACGATCACATGGCAGAAGAATGAGGACAGTAAACAATGATCTCTAAGGAAGGAATATTTAGTCAACCTCTTTAAACCTGAGCTCTCTTTTTGTTGTCAACTGAGTGAGATGGCTTACATCTAAGACAGTTGGAGGAAAGGCTTTTTTTCAAGAACACCGAGCCTGCTAATTTGCACGGGCTCCCAGTCTGTTTCTCTGGCTCATTGTCAAAGCTTGTTCTTTATTTCTTATTTCTCAAGCAAAAAAGATCACTGAGAAATCGGTTTTTCTGAGGTAGACAGGAGTTGTAAACAAGAATGTCTCCTAGACAGAATGAACCCCACCCCATACTTCCAAACCCATTTTTTCCTGATGCAAGTCTCTTTTCAAGGGATCTATCTATTACTGTCTTGTGGGACTGTGCTCGTATCCTTGATGGCTGCTTGTATTTGGATGTGATGGTCTGAGAAGTGCCACTGTGCTATTGTGACGTGTGTTTTTTCCTTACTGTTATTGATGCATTGATTTATAATCTAGAGGGGAAGGTCTCTACCATTTTTGGAACTAATATGTAGTGTTGAGAGGTGAACTGGCTCTGTGTCATGGGCGTGTGTTTGTGCTTTGTGATCTGTCAGTGATAAGGCATATGAAGTTGGCCTAAACACCTGTATTTCTAAATCAATAGTTTATTAGATAAAAGTTCCAAATTGTTGCAATACTGAGCTTTTTTTATTCATTGCTGACCCTTCTTTCTCTTCTTCCTTTCTTTCCAGTTCTCAAACCTTTCTATTTTTGGCCTAACTTTGAAATGTTAATTTATTGAAATTTAATTGAAGTTTAATGCTAATTTGTGAAACACCTTATGCATCTCAATCCTCTCCTAGGATAATAATATCTGTGGAGGCCTCTTATGACAGTTGTCATAAGACAGTTGTCTTCTGCAATACCTTTATTTTTAGTAAATGCTTCATTGTCAAAATGCAAAAAGGTGAGGTTTTTTATTTGATTTGGGGTTTTGTTTTTTCAGTTCAGCTACATTAGAAGCAGATTGGATTTGGTAAAAATCTGTAAAATCTACTTGGACTTCATGAAGGCTTTTGACATTGTTTCTCATGAAATCTTCATTGGCAAGCTCAGGGAGTGCAGGCTGGATGAGTAGATGGCAAGATGGATTGAGAACTGGATGAATGGCAGGTCTTAGCGTTGTGATCAGCGACACAGAGTCTAGCGGGAGACCCGTAACTAGTGGTGTCCCCTGAGGGTCGGTACTGGTTCCAGTATTGTTTAACTTATTCTTGGATGAAGGGATAGAGAGTACCCTCAGCAAGTTTGCTGATGATACAAAACTGGGAGGAGCAGATGGTACCCCAGTGCTGCGCTGTCATTCAGAAGGATCTAGACAGGCTGGAGAGCTGGGCAGAGGAACCTGTTGAAATTCAACAGACAAATGCAGCGTCCTGCACCTGTGGAGGAATAACCTCCTGCACCAGTACAGGCTGAGGGCTGATCTGCTGGAAGGTAGCTCTGCAGAGAGGGACCTGGAGATCCTGGGAGTTCTCATGGACAACAAGTTGGCCACGGGGGCACATTGCTGGCTTCCCAACAAGTTGTCCATGAGCCAGCAATGTGCCCCTGTGGCCAAGAAGGCCAACGGGCTGCATTATGAAGAGTGTGGCCAGTAAGTCAAGGAGTCTCTACTCAGCCCTGGTGAGGCCTCACCTGGAATACTGTGTCCAGTTCCAGGCTCCCCAGTACAACAGAGACGTGGAGTTCCTGGAGCAAGTCCCAGGGAAGGGCTACTAGAATGATTAAGGGTCTGGAGCATCTCTCCTGTAAGGAAAGGCTGATGGAGCTGGGCCTGTTTGGCCTAGAGAAGAGAAGGCTCATGGGGAATCTGGTCAATGTATGTAAGTATCTGAAAGGTGGTTGTCAAGAGGATGGTGCCAGGTGATAGGACAAGAGGAAACAGGCATAAACTAAAACCCAGGAAGTTCCATCTGAATATGAGGAAGAACAACTTTACTGTGAGGGTGACTGAGCATTGGAATAGGTTGCCCAGAGAGGTTGTGGAGTCTCCTTCCCTGGAGATGCTCAGGAGCCATCTGGACACAATCCTGAGTCATGGGCTGTAGGTGACCCTGGTTGATCAGAGAGGTTGGACTAGATGACCTGCAGTGGTCCCTTCCAGCCTCAGCCATTCTGTGAATTGAAACACAAGTCACTTGAGGGGAAAGACTGTGAGATGAACTTTCAGAGCTTGCCATCCCCTTAGTGTTAAGTACCAGATCTCATCTCTTCTTTTTCCTCTAGGATTCTCTTTTCTTTTTTGTTTTTCCTTTTGGGCATACCACAGCCAGGGCGTGTGAAGGATGAGTTTAATCTCTGTTTGAAACTCTTCATCTTTGTTTTTTCCTTTGAGACAGTTGTGGGGAAAACAGCTTTTATTCAAGATTCAATGTGTCCTACAGATGAGGGCTGTGAAAGGTCTTCTGCCAAGTCTCTTATCTTGCAGAATTTGTTAGTAACTACAAGTAAGGCAAAACTTTGTTCTTGATATAAATGTAAAAATTAAGAGGGCAGGGGAAGAGGAAAACATCCCCTTGCTTTGGAAATACCTGTGTGAGCAAGAGACACTTGGAACAAAAAGCAGAAATTCCATCCACATTTGCGTCCCTGTATTTGTGACCCTGGTTGATCAGAGAGGTTGGACTAGATGACCTGCAGTGGTCCCTTCCAGCCTCAGCCATTCTGTGAATTGAAACACAAGTCACTTGAGGGGAAAGACTGTGAGATGAACTTTCAGAGCTTGCCATCCCCTTAGTGTTAAGTACCAGATCTCATCTCTTCTTTTTCCTCTAGGATTCTCTTTTCTTTTTTGTTTTTCCTTTTGGGCATACCACAGCCAGGGCGTGTGAAGGATGAGTTTAATCTCTGTTTGAAACTCTTCATCTTTGTTTTTTCCTTTGAGACAGTTGTGGGGAAAACAGCTTTTATTCAAGATTCAATGTGTCCTACAGATGAGGGCTGTGAAAGGTCTTCTGCCAAGTCTCTTATCTTGCAGAATTTGTTAGTAACTACAAGTAAGGCAAAACTTTGTTCTTGATATAAATGTAAAAATTAAGAGGGCAGGGGAAGAGGAAAACATCCCCTTGCTTTGGAAATACCTGTGTGAGCAAGAGACACTTGGAACAAAAAGCAGAAATTCCATCCACATTTGCGTCCCTGTATTTTTATTTGGCTTTTTTTTGTTTTTTTGGTGGGGTTTTGGGTTTGGTTTTTTTTTCCAGGTCACTAGTAAGTAATTTAAGAGCAAATCCCTGTGGGTTTTTGTGTGGTTCAGCTTGATGTTAAATCTGCAGTCTGGTTCCCATCATGGTTTTCTGCAGCTACAGTGTAAAAGTTCTGCACCTTCCCCTCATCTGGGAAGCCAGCATTGTGCGAACTTGGCAGTTCCCATCTGCTTTGCCCTCAGTTCTCCTCAGTGTTTTGTTTTTGAGCCAGACATCTCAAAACAGGAGCAAGATAGAGTGGGTTGTGCCAGTGGCAAGAATTCAAGAGCTGAGTATCAGTCCTTTTGATTTTTAAGCAGTGTCATCCCAATTGACAAATGTTGTTGAAATGAGCTTCCTTATGTGAATCTGTATATCACCTACATCTGTGCAGGTCTTCTCCTGTCTCTGTGCTGTGAAGCTCTATCTTCATTTAGTGCACAGTTATGTCTTGATTGGCCAGACCCTTCATGTATGGGTATCTCTTGAACTTCAATAAGAGCTTTTCAGGTAGAAAGCTGGTAAGTTCCAAAGCTTTATAGTCTAGATCAGGACTTCACAGCTAGTACTATGCAGTTGTGCCATGTTTGTTATGCCTGATTAAAACAAACCTTAGAAAAGTTTCTGCTTGTTCTATCATTAAAGGGCTTTTCAAGGAATATTTTTGAAAGGTGCATAATGCTGACTTTCAGAGTAGAATAATGGTCCAGAGTGTTTCTGTAATTTGGTTGCCTTTTTTCAAAGTAAGTATAAAGAGAAGCCTTTCCCAAAAGGGAAGTGCTGGTCTGTCCTGAAGCTGGTAAGTTTAAAACAAAATCGGCAGTTTCCAGAGTCAGTGGCACAATTTTTTTAATAGTTTTACTATTCATCAGAAAGGATATAAAATCTGGGTTATTATAATTTTCAGATAACTTAAGCTCAAAAAGATGATCTGCTCAGTTGGACATCTTGAGCACCTTACCAAGGGCTTTGGGAGTAACACAGGTTTTAAGAAATTCCTGGTTTCTGCCTTAAAGCTCTCCCTTGTCCTCAAGGGGCAAGGCTGGATTCAAAGGTATGACTGAACGTTGTACCTTAAATTGAAATGCTCAGGTAGAGGGCTTCTTTGTTCTCTTGATCCATCCTTTTGCAAGTACTGACTTGATTTGCCTGTGCATGTTGGTTTAAGGCAAGGTGGTGGCACTATTGTTCCCTCAACCCTCTGCTTTGGAGGGAGTTTTCATACAAAACCCAGAAGCAGCGTATGCTGATGGTTTCCAGTAAGGGTTGACTGCTTCTCAGAGGAAATTATGGTGCAGAGTCAGGTCTTATGCTAGTATCATGTTGGACATACACTAAATAAGCATAGAAATTATTCCAGTAGTGGAAGTGTTTCTATTTATCCCTAAAGCATGTTTTTTGTTGATGTGTGCGTGTGTCGGCTGTTCATGTGTCATTTAGCAGTGACACAGCTAGGGGGGGTCCTAGAGGTTTTTTTGGGAATGTTTTTCTTTAAACGGGAAATAACCCAGTGCTGGGTAACCTGAATGCATTAACCTGGTCCATGGAGAGACCATTACTGTCCCAGTGGTTCTATATATAACTTGTATGGTTATATATATCACTATTCACAGCATGGAATGAATTAAGCTGAGTTATGGAGCTGTTATATACCATTTTTAGACTACATGAAAACAGTTTTCTTCAGTGTAATATACAAGCCGTGTCTCACAAAGCCAATGTCCATTCTCAGCACTGGGGATGAAGATGCTGCAGTACCCACCCAGGGTTGCTCAGAACAATGCTGCCGGATGAAGCCTCTTGTAACACAGAAACATTAACATATGGCTCTTCCTTCACTTGTTCCTTTTTAAAAAAAACAAACTAAAACAACCTTCCTAGGCTTAGGCAGATGTTAGACATTTCAGGGTTGACTCTGATCCACTGACTGTTGTAAAAATGTAAATTAAAGTAACTGTAAAACCAAAACCCCACAAATGGTTTCTTAACACAAAGCATGGAGCCTTTTGAGATACCCCGTGTACCAAAAGTGATGTATCACATGTTCAATTTAGATCAGTGGCTTTTTTATGGAAATACTTTTATGTTTTTTGGGAAAGTTGGGACAATCTTTATCTGTTCGTTTGCTGCTGTTGTCAGAATACAGTAGTTCTTTTAAAAGCAGCAGAAAAATAATGGTTATGAAATATGAATTGTTACATGTGCAGTTTGAACTAGATATGGAAAGAAACCCACTTGAAAGCAAAGAAGTTTTGGTGTTTGCTTGATTTTAACAACAAGGAAAAGTCTGAGTAATTTATTTGATATGTTATTCCAGTCCTGATTGCAACTAGTTTTTCTGTCTGGGGTAAAATGATAAAGACACACAAGTAGTCCTGTGTGCAAATAACTCTTGGATGTGAATGCAGAGTCTTGTTTGGAGATGAAATTCTTCAGGGAATGTACTAGAGACATTTTATTCTATAGATGAACTTCTATGTATACATGCTGTACTTGGCATAATATATATTAAAATACTGATATTTTTCAAGCCAAACAAATCTTGATTCATCTTGCACTACTATAAAGCAAATAGGTTTTGGATATCTTAAGACTAATTTAAAAGCTGTGCATGTGAAGATAAGTTTACATATGAAACACCCTAGATCTCGCTAAAGATTTTCTATCTCATACAGATTTGCCTAAAGCAATTTTGAATTCCAGTTGGTCATTTTTTTGTTTTACAGTTAGAAACTCTTATTTGGATAGGGAAAGCTCGGCATCTGAACTTTTTTTGGTTGAAGAGTAGCTTCGAGTGACTTGTTTTGAACTATTTGTCTGCTGCAAGTGAGATTAATTACCTGTGTGAAGAAATAAATACATAGTTTTTAAATTCAGAAAATAAAACTTTGGAAAGTGCATTAACAGTTCATGCTTCAAGGAATACAGACAACTGATGGCACTTTTTCCTTGTAACTGTGTTAAGACTTTGACCTTGAATTTGTGCTTTATCCCATGGACTAAAGAATAGAATACTCTTTGGGTGAGCTGTTTCTGTGCAGTCGCAGGATTTGTACCATGACGTCATTTTTGCATCATGAATTTCTGGTTTCTGCTATTCCTGTTACTTGCACAATGCATGTCCAGTGCAGTGTTAGTTCAAACCCTTGTCAGCCTTTTTTGAAGGATCATAGAATCATAGAATACTTAGGGTTGGATAGGACCTTAACATCATCTAGTTCCAACCCACCTGCCATGGGCAGGGACACCTCGCACTAAACTATGTCGCCCAAGGCTCTGTCCAACCTGGCCTTGAACACCGCCAGGGATGGAGCATTCACAACTTCCTTGGGTAACCCATTCCAGTGCTTCACCACCCTCACTGTGAAGAACTTCTTCCTTAGATCTAATCTAAACTTCCCCTGTTTAAGTTTAAAGCCATTGCCCCTTGTCCTACCGCTACAGTCCCTAACAAAGAGTCCCTCCACAACATCCTTATAGGCCCCCTTCAGATACTGGAAGGCTGCTATGAGGTCTCCACGCAACCTTCTCTTCTGCAGGCTGAACAGCCCCAACTTTCTCAGCCTGTCTTCATACGGGAGGTGCTCCAGCCCTCTTATGACCCTTGTGGCCCTCCTCTGGACCTTCTCCAACAGCTCCATGTCCTTTTTATGTTGAGGATGAAAAAAACAGTATCAGTGTTGGGACTCTGTTTGTCCTGTGCAAGAGCAACTTTTTGTCTCACACTCTTCTCTCTGACACCCATTAGGCCCAAATCAGTGTGTAAATCAACCAGTCCAAAAGAAAGCAGAATATTGTTCCTGGGTATTCATTTATACAGAAACTGGTAGGGTCTGTCCACTAACTCTCAGGAGTTTCAAAATAGGACTGAGCTTTCTGTTTCTAATGCTGCTGATAATCACATGTTAGTTAAGTTTGACCCTTTGGTTCAGTGTTCTTTCTTAAAGCCCTGTGAATTGATATTAGAAGTTAATCTTGGTTTCTCTTTATATTTCTTTGGGCTTTGTATTTCCTAAGGTGGAAGAGTCGCTTATTGCATATTGTTGCAGTTGTAGATGCAGAAAATCCAGACATTTTTGAGGATCATGTGGTCTGTGCAGAAGTGGAGGAGACATCATCAGTCCCCTCTCACCCATTCTTGGCCCGTACACATGTCTTCCAATATTGTCCGTTACTGTGTGTAATGTTAAATTTCAGCTTGAGTTACCCCTGGGACTTTCTGCAATGCCAAGGCCTCCCGTTGACATTCTGGAGGCATGTAAGTTAATACCATTACTGGTTCCTAAGACTGGTCAGATTTAACTTCCTGACTTACTGTTTTGTATTCCTGCCACCAGAGATGCCCTCTTGGTGTGGTTAACAAGCCTTGAGGCTTCTGACAAGAGCGTGAGGTCCTTTTGCCTCCTTCCCTATGCATGTGGTAGGGCTTGCGGTACAAACCTTGTGCCAAGTCAACCAGTGGCTCCACTCACCTATAGCTGTGCATGTGCCAAACCTGAGAGGGAAGGGAATGAGCCAGCAGAGAGCCCTAGAGCTGTGTCTGGTTATTTATCAGGCAGACCGTTTGTAAGAGGCAAGTGATGTCCTAGAGTAGAGGAGATCTACTGCCTTGCTAGTGGTAAGATCACCTTAGCAGCCAGTTTCATGACTGTTAGTCCCATGTGGACATGCTCAGAGCTTTTTTAATTGAGCCAGTGGTTAAAAAGTCACTTGTTTATATATTCCCAGTTTTACGCGAATGATTTGTGCCATACCTTGTTTACAAACAATTGTTTGAATGTAAGTATCTGTATCTTACCTACTGAGCTATTTTAAAACTAGATGCTAATGGAGAGGTTTGAAGTACAGCTGTCTGCTAGGCTTTTTTCCCTGCAAACAAGTTTAGGCTTTCTTCTCAAAGTTAAACATCTCTTTGTCACTGTGTCTTACCAAAACTTGCAGACCATGTTATGAATACTTTGAAAGCTCAGAGAAAAACAGAGCTCTCAATCCGTTCAGCCTGGGCTGCTTGCCATTGTCTTGTCCTGCATGTGTATCTTATGTGAAGTAATTATTTTTTTTGGGGGTGGGAAGTCTATGTATCTTTATATTTCTCTGTATGTTTATGGTGGAGATAGAGGGCAGGAGATGAGTATCTGTAACCAGCGGGTGCAGTTGTCTAGACTCTTCTCTTACCTGTTGTGGTTTTTTTCCTTTTATTATTGTGCCTGAAACTTGAAGTCATCCTCTGAATGCAGGATAGCACTGGCATGGGTCCTGAGAAACAGCTTCAGATTTGGCTGAGAACTAAGTTGTTGAAAAGTACTGATGGAGGCTTTCTTTGTGTTGCTCTTAATTATCATTTCTTTCCCATTAACTAGAGACAGATAATTGAAGCTTAGCACTGGAAAGAACATTTTGTAGGAAACAGCCCTGCCTCAGGAAGGGGATGAACTGATGACCCTGTAAGCTTTTCCAGCTCAAATTTCTGTGGCTTTTTTTATGAGGAAAGGACAGAAAAAGGACCAAGAACACTTTGAGGCTTTATATCTATTCTCTGCTTATATAAAGAGAAGACGCACAGAATCATTTTTCCACAATGTTGATTGTGTTAAATGGGACTCTCTGTTACAAGTAAAGTTACACTGATCTCGGGATACATACGATCTGTAAACAGCAGGGAAAATTCAACGAGCCTGAAATAAAAGCATAGTCAGGCTACACTGACACACTCTTGCAGGAGTTCATGTCAGCCTGTGCATGTAGAGCAGGATATAAAGCACCAAACTGCTAAATGGAAATCCCAGCAATGGAATTTGTGGGGGCATCTGACACACATGTCTCTGCAAGGGTGATCGCCTTGCCAGAAAGTAATAATTTGATATAGGAAGCAGCATTTAGGAAGCTGAAATTTTTGTTGCTGATCCTTTGTAAAGAAGCTACTATAGAACAGAAGCAAAGGGTGTAGAGAGGTAATGTTTTTTAATTAAACTGGCTGATAGCATTACAGAAGCCAAAGAAGTCTTTGGAGTCATGGACCATGACTCTTTCCATGCCCTCCCCTGTGTTTCAGCCAGTCTAATAGAAGATGTTGCCTCTACCTGTAAAATTCTTTTGTACCCGGGTTAACTGCATGTACAGCAACCCTGCAAGCATATGGCAGCACATTAGACACTGCTGCTGCCTTTGGGAGAAACCTGTTAACACTTTGATTGTCTTTGCATTCCTCCAGGTCGGATTCGTACAAGGAGACAGAGCTCTGGCAGTGCCACAAGCGTCACCTCAATGCCTGCTGATACCCGAGGCCGCAGCCGTGCTAAAGTAGTTTCCCAGTCCCAGCGTAAGAAGTGTTTTATTTCTGGGGGAGCAGAAAAAATAGTTATTAATATATTTATCTTGAATTGTAGTAGCATCAGCTGTGGATTGGGCTTACTTCTGCTAATGACATTTGGACATGTGGCAAAATGAATCCCTACTCAGACAGTCTGTGCTCTTGCTGACAAATAGGGCCCCAAATGGTGCTTAGTTGCTGGCCCCCCCCCCCTTTATTTTCTTATTTTTTTGTACCAGCAGAATTTCATGTTGCTGTGATGTGTAGGACTGAACTTGCACTGGGTCCTACTGAGACACCCTCTGTGTCTGACTGCTGTCCTGGGTTCTTGCCCTGCCAAGCTTCTCCTGCTTATGTGACTGTATTGCTGTATGTGTAACATGTGAGCTGTCTAAAGTTAATGGGGTTTGGCATCAATTTAAAATGAGGACATCACCTATTTTCAGTAGATACAGGAGAGAGAGTTCTGCTCTTTGATGCACATGACACATCTGTGCTCTCTGGCTTCCTGGCAAAAGCGTGGTTCTCCCCTAGGAGCCATGCATATGGTTCTGCTGCATATTTGTCGTGTGTATCTAAGGAGAATTTTGTCACTCAAGCTTTAAAATGAATTGGGGAGAGGGAGAAAGCCACTTATGTTTTGAGGACCTTCAAGCTTTTGTGGGTAAGAGGAGACAGGGTTTGTAGAAAGACCTGTTTGTTCTGAGGACTTGTCTTGCTTTGTACCCCTATTTAAAAGCCCTTCTCTGTTCATTCTCTCATTGCTTTGCTCTGTCATGCTGGAGGGATGGAAAATCAGTTTATAGCCTTGTGTTAGTCTGGGAGAGCTGAAGAAGGAAGTATTGTATTCAGGATGGGGCCAAATGGAAATCTTTACATTGAGGTCATGAAGGGATTAGGGCTTTGGTATGCTCATCTAAATTGATTTCTTCAGTTTGGAACTTAAAACTATCTAAAGCCAAAAATGACCTTTTTTCCTAAAGTTAGCTTGGTGAAAAGTGATCAAACCAGATGAGACAAGTCTCAGAAGTATTTAAATAATAGTTGAGTATCCAAAGGTTTCAGAGACTATGGGCTTAATTGTTCTTATAGAATGACTTACGAAGCTTTAGGATGGTCATATCTGAACTGACTGGCTTGGTCTTGTTTGCTGAATCCTGTTTCCAGCCTAGCCCAACCAGATGTGATCTCTATCCTTAATCCAAACATTGCCTGAAATAACTTATGAATTCAAATATACTACGGACACTGGACCAAATTCTCTATGCCCACACAGTGGATAACCCTGTTGCAATTTTGCTGACTGGGCTGGGGTGTAAATTAGAGCAGAACTTGGGTCTTGGTGTGTTGGTTAACATTTAGCTAAGAAAAGTTGATCAACCTTGGGAAATTCTTAGTTGCATCTGCACATTAACTCACTGTATTCTGCAGAGGCTTTAGGAATGACATGTTTGTAAATAAATCTGTCTGTATTGTGTATAGCATAAACGGCATGCTGAACGCTGTATTGTCTTGCTGTCTTTTAATCCACTTTTTGCCTGTCCTTTGGTCTGCCCTCATAAACAAGGATCCAGATCAGCTAATCCTGCTGGTGGTAAGAAACATTTTCCCTTTCTTGCTTTCTCATGTTATTTCCTTCACATTTTTTAACTGCTAAACTTTTAGCTTGTTTCCCTCACTCTCTCCTAACTACAAAACTTAAAAATCACATTCTTAAAGTCATAAATCCAAATGTGTATGGCAAGTGATATTGCTTTCTTATAGTAATCAAACATGGTAAGCATACATATAGCATATTGAAGCTGGCTCATTGCTGCAGCTGAAACCCTAGGTGGTAAGTTGTTCTTCCAGATACTTCAGTGCAACCCTGCTGACCTCAGTGAGATTGTTCAGCATACGTGAGGGGAGTCTTGGCTTTAGGTTGTGGATGCTGTGTGTGAGACTGGCATCTGTCACAAGTATTCTCACTCTGTGGGGGGAGGATATGGGAGCAAAGCCAGCACCACGTACAATACTGAAATATGTTATTTGATTGACCTAGAATGGCTTTGGCCAAGAAACTGGAAGGGGCAAGTAAGTTAAAATAATGCATGTGTTAATGGTGTTGTCCATGAGATCAGTAGAATTGCCTATCTTCTTAAACTAAGATAGAAGAACAATATTTAACTCTTGCTGGGTGTAATAGTATATGGAACTGAAATTTTTGTAAGATGTGTAGATACTTCTTAGAAAAAACCCAACACGAATATTGGTTCAGAATGTAAATGTTCAAATGTTCTTGCCCAAAAATGTTCATGCAACCTTTTCAGATATGCTTCTTCTGGCTGTTTTAGCAAACAAATTGAATATCAGGAATAGTAGTATCAGCAGCAAATTTTCAGTGAGTTGTATGTACCTGAAGAAGAAAAGAGATTCTTGAATCTATTGCCCTTACAGTTCTTTATGACTAACTTTAAGCTACCACTACTTCATTTTTTAACAACTTGCCAAATGAAAATCCACAGGTTAAAAAAAAAAAAAGTAAGTATTATTCAGTTCATAGAGTTAGACAGCAGGACTATTTCAGATAGAAATACTTACTGCAGCTGGGCTGTAAATACATAATAAATCTTGGTCAGTAGACTTGTCTTGCAGACAGCGTGGCTTAGAAGTATAAATTTGCTTTGGACTATTCAAACAGACAAGGAAAAATAAAACAGGCCAACTACTCAACTTGCTAAAGATTTTCTCCAGCTGAAAAATAACTAAATAGCTTAGGTTTAACCAGTCAGACCTGAGTAAGCCAGCATCTCTACAAATGTGATGTGCTCATGTATGTGATTTACCCTTTATTGTGCTGGTCTGCTGCTGTTGTTATTGTAGCAAAGTAATGCCACCACTGCAGTATAGCATGAAGGTGCCTGAGCTACACTGCAGTAGATTGCCTGTGCCAGAAGCCAGCATGCTGCAGCACAGCTCTCCCCATGGGCTAGTTTGTGTTGCTTCCCAGGGAGGTGAAGCGGCCTGTGAATTCCATTCTGCTCCAGCAAGGCTGCTTCTGGCACCTCTGCAAGCTTGTCCAAAGCCAGCTGGGGTATTCATACACTGCAGTGTCTACTCTGGTCTTTAACCCACCTGAGCAGCAGGGTTCATACAGGCAGGGTTGCTCATGTCAGTGTTTATTGTCCATGAGCTTTCCTCAGTCGTCTTTGAAAGCCCATGGGGAACACTCGCATTAGTTTTCTGAGTGATTTGGATCAAATTTCTTAGATCTGATTGTGTTCCAGTTTTGCTGTCATAGTATTTAATCTTGAGGGAGTTTTAAATTGGTTTTTGTTTGTTTGTTGTTGTTTTTTTAACTTATTTCTGGTTCTCTTCTAGCTGGTAGCCGGTCCAGTTCCCCCGGTAAGCTCTTAGGAAGCACCTATGGTGGCCTGAGTGGTGGAACATCCAGAGTCCAGCCAGTGCCATCATCTTCAGAGAAGCGCAGCAAGATCCCTCGGAGCCAGGGATGCAGTCGAGAGACAAGTCCCAGCAGAATAGGACTAGGTAAGAATAGTCACTGCAGTGGCGTGCTGACAGGCGTGCTTGAAGGAGGGACTTTCCTGTTGACTAGGAAATTGTTTATGTGTTACTGTTATTCTTCTGAGTTTTTCAGCTGGCAAGTTAATGTTGCTGTGGTTTGTATGAGAGTAATTTTAATTTTCCAGGTTGAGCTATAGTTTCAAAGTTGGCCTAAAGATGTCATGAGATGTCTTTTGTTTGAAGTTCAGCATGAGTGATATTATTAGATCAGGCAGCAAAAACAGTTGTTGTGAATAACTGTTACAGCAAAAATATCTCATTGACATCAGCAGCTTAGTCTTAAAATGAGTTGAGTAGTCTTTACAGTCAATTGAATCAAGGGCAGAAAGCACCTTCTTGGATTATTTTAGAAATTTTGCAGCTTAAATTGTTTGCCTCTCTTATCCTTAGTATTTGGAGCCGCTTTTAGATGGTGTTTTAGACTTATGCTTTAATTGTTCTGCTCCAAATATTCTTGTCTCAGTGACTGTTATGTAAATATTCTATAATAGTTTTTATTTTCAAATTTATCAGCAGACTTTTTTTAAGTCAGGTGAGTAAGCATCATTATATATAAACTTTCGTGTATCTGAATGAGGTGAAAAGGTATTCAGTGTACTGTCTGAAGAACAAGTAGATACTGTTTTCATTTTTAAACAGAAATGTTTTCCTACGTTTGAAGCTTATGTAGAGGAAGAACACTTTAAATAATACTGTTACTTAATTATTTTATATCTCCAAAGAATTCACCAGTAGAATGAAACTGATTGAAATTATAGCCCTACTGTTGTCAATTGAATTTTTAACTCTTGCCTTGGCAATTGTATTTTACATTTAAGTTTCCTTTCTATTTAGAATGTTTTCAGTAGAGAAGTAACTTATTAATACTGCAAGTATATTGAAATGAATTTTAAGCACCTGAGTGCATGTGGTTAAGATTCATAACAAATATTGCGTGTTCAGTGTGGTTTATTTTTTCCAAATTCAGCGTTCTTCTCACGTCTGATCTAGTTTATTGACCTCTGTATTAACACATTGTGCTTTTCTGTTCATTGCTTTTAAAATGTGAAGTGCCTCCCAAATATTAGTGGTAATTGTCCTACTATCACTCTGCAGAAGAACATTGGTTTTTAGGAGGAAACAAAAAATGATGCATAGTGCCATCACACATGCTTAAGCTGATCATCACATTATGTCTGATTTTGATCAGTCTTGAGTATCTAAAGGGAAATTGCTATGTGTAAAATCCTCACTCTTGGGTTGCCTGCTTTCAGGTATATTTTGGGAGCCTTGTTGAAAGTGTAATTTGTATCTCACTGCTCTGATGTGCTCCCTGTGAACACAGTCAGCACTTGTTCTTTGGGAGTGGGAGAGAACTGTAACAGATCTATCAACTGTGTGGCATCTATCCACCCCGTCTCTGGGGCTGATGGCCACAGCATGTTCTTTTGGGCTGTTATGGGAACAGGAGAGTCTGACACTTGTGTTGCCTTTACTACTCAGTTGCAGAAATTCTGCCTCTCTTGGATCTTGAAAATGGTAATATTGGCTTGGATGGAGATAGCTTTTGAGCTGTCTTCTTTATACCATTGTTCTGGTTTATTTATTACTTTATAACATAGTGGCTAACAGTATTTTATGCTTCTTTATTCTATTACTTCAGTCCCTATCTTGTCTTTTTTTTTTTCTTCTTTTTTTCATTTGTTTGTGTCATTAAATAGACTCCCACTCACCTTGTCACTTTGTCAGCGTCTGATGTGCTTGAGCACACATTGCAGTGCAGGGGGTGTTGAACCATTGTGCAGATCAGACTGTTAGAATAGAGTAATTCCTGGATCCTGCTCATTACTCATCCATCAATATGTGTATCTAGGGGAGACTGAGAGTTGCAGTTTGACCAATGCTGTCTACGAAGATTAAGCACACAGAGTGTGGATCCCTGTGTGCAGTTGAGCTTTATACAGGAGCCATCCACTGGAGTTTTTCAGGCCCTTCTGAGGCAGTAACAACCTAATAGAGCCTTTGCATGTGGATGCTCTTTAGATTTCCATGATGACCACAGGTATCCATGAAATATGTTCCTTCTGTATGCTGGAAACCTTGAAGTAGCATGTTATTTCCTAAGAGGCAGCACAATGAGGCATGTTTGGTATGCTGAGGTCCTGCATGGTCGCCTGTTCTGTAGTGGTCCTGTTCTGTAGTGGTATTCAGTTTTAAGCTTGCCTTTGCTGTCTGTTTGTGGGGATTTACTAGCAGTGATACTCTGTTGGGGAAGGAAGAGTATAGTCCACTTAATCTCAAGCTTTACTTTGGACCCCTTAAAGGATATCTCCTCAAAAAAGGTGATGACTGATTTCCATGGATTGAAAGTTTATGTGCCTGAAGTTAATTTTTTTGGATGCTCAGCAGATTATGTGGCACAATTGGATCTGAAAGGAGTGAGAGATTTGAAATTGTCATTCTTCAAAAAGTGAAGAAGGCACAGCTGGCTATCAATTTCAGGCAGCAGCACTCCTTCTGTTGGGATTATCCTGTGTGTGTTTATTGGAAAGCTGAAGGCAGTTCTTGACTTGCTTCTACTGGGTGTACCCCACTGCAGAGCTTTCCTTTGGCTGTTTTAGCAGCTTTTACAGGCTTTTTAAAATGCTTGTATTGATGTAAAGGAAGCATCTGCTGATTTTTTAGTGTCCACTTAAGAATCATTAAAAATCATACCCTAATAAAACAGTTTTCTTCCAAGTGGTAGGCTGGTAAACAGGGGCACTATTGAGTTCTGCTGGTGGGATTTCCATCTGTTGGGTTCCACTGGTGTAAGACAGCATAATAGTGTGTTTTAGCAATGGTGTGAACTGTATCCAATTGCTTTGACTTACCAGATGAAATTGGTAAAACCTAAATATACAGGACACATCTAGAGAGCTGGGATTTTATTGAAAACAAGTAAGTCCTGTCCTTTTCTAGGCTGTCAGTCTAGAGCTGGCTGTGGGCACACTGTCTGCTTTCATCCTGCCTACTTCTTTTAATTAATTTTGCTACTCATTTACTTGATTTCTGTCCAGCTTCTGGGAGTTGGGAATTCTGAAATAGAGACTCGTGTCTGTCGTCTCTGCCTTTACTGCATGCACTGCAAACACAGGCTGCGACAGTATCAGATGCTTTTCTAAATGACATCACTGCTGGCCCTTACTGCTGGCAGTATCTAAAGGAAATACTCTGAGCAGCTAATATCCCATCTTCCCAACATAACACAACGCTAAAAGTGAGGCAGGTGCCTGGGAGTCTACAACAGATTTATCATTCAGTACTTTTCAATTCATTCTTTTTTACTTGTTTTTGTGTTTGTAACATGTAAGTCTTTAGTTTGACCATTACTCATGAAGTAGCTGGGGTTTGGGTTTGGGTGCTCTGCTTGTACAGTCAGTATTGTGCTTCATCTGTGGTATGCTCTAATGCAGTTAAAATGCTTTTTCTTCACACTTCATGCTGCTGCTGTTAGCTGTTATGGAAGGAGAATGTACTATGTGCATTCTTTAATACTTTTTTTTTAACCATTCACATCTCTCCCTGTCTAAAGAGCCATTGCTGGTTTTAGTAGGGTTGTATTATAGACAAGACTGCCAGATCTTCTCTACTTAAGAGAAATGACTTCTTGTGTAAACCTGATGTGAAGGCTGCCATTATTTACATATAAGCATGAGACCCAAGAATGAGAAGTTTGCTTCTAGAGAGTCCTCAATTTCAAGCAAGTGTTTGTGTGGAAGACTTGAGAGTGTTGCTTTCACCTTCAGTTCATCTGTCAGCTTTTTTGCTTGCACTTCCAAGGTGGGATTATTGTACTCATGGACCATAATTTCATTCAGTTCATATAATTTAGTTGGTCTTATTTATTATAAGCCCATCAGAAGTTTTAGACATTATGGTGATCTTATCAACTTGGTCAATAGCTCATCATTGTATTGTCTGTCATCAAAGGTCAACCATCAGAACCATTAATTCATCTGAGATACGAGCTGGGTTTTGCAAAACTGTGACGGATTTGACAAACCAAGAATCTGGCAGTAGTCTCTATTTGAATTTTAAAGCCTAAATATGAAGGTTTCTGTTTTGTTCTGTACTGTTTTACTTGAAAGGATACTAATAGAGCCAGTGTATGTTATCCTGTTGAAGAACTGTGGCGGAACTTGATTAGCTTGAGTCTAGGCATCTAAGTTCTGTACACAGACCAACAGAGATTTGGATCCTGCTTCCCAGGAAAGTGGTGGAATCGCTGTCCTTGGAAATGTTCAAAACCTGTGTAGATGAGGCCCTCAGTGGTATGGTTTAGTGGTGGTCTTAGCAGTCCTGGGGTGGTGGTTGGACTTGATGATCTTAAAGGTCTTTTCCAACCTAGTTGATTCTATGGTTCTATAAGAATATAAATATTCTGAAGCATGCAAATGGCACTTTTTTTATAAATACAAGGGTACTATTAAAGTATTAGCAGGCTCGTGTTATATACATGGGCCTCTGCTGCATTGTCATCAAAACTGGTAGCTTAGATCTTACTCTGTGCATGAGAAAATTCCTTAAAGGCTTTTCCTGAGCAGTTTAAATATGCTACTGCCTTTTCAAAACAGCAAAGGAAATCCCTTTTTAGTAATTAAATTCTTCAAGGTGAACTCATTACAATTAAGTGCTGTTCTTTTACCTAAGAAAGCATAGTATTCTTGACCAGGCATAAAGCTTATTAAATAACTTTTTGCAAACATCTTTCATACCAAAATGACACAGAATTTGCAGAGGAATAATCCAGGTCTGAATATCTAAAATGCTCATTTAAGAAAATAATAAAATTCAAATCCTTGATGTCGAGCAACCTTCTGACAGCCTAGCTCTGCTTTTCCTATTTGCTAAAAAATAAAACTTCAGCTAGAGTAAGCGTGATTGCTTTTTATTATGAAAGCAGTTTAATCTTGTACCACTTTGTGTTTGCCAAAGAGTGTGCATATGATGAGTTCCCATGACACAGCTGATAGGCAGGAGCCTTATTAGGCTGTGGGAAATTGAACACTTGACAGCTGCCAGACCTAAGAGTCTTGTTGATGTATGGTTTTGTCAGAGTTAAGAATATAGTTTAAAGCCACCCTTAAGTGCACACGTCTCAATCTGTGTGCATATAAGACCATAAATATAAGGTTTTAGAAATGTTTGAGGAGTAGAAGTTAGTTTCTGTAAAAGATCTGAAGCTGCTGCTGTCTTAAAATTCAAACACCTTCTAACTCGTCTTTCACGTATTCAGGTTCTAAATGTTTTTTCCTAGTATCTTTCATTGAAGAAAAATAACTCTGCAAGTCTGTACAATACACCTCTTTTCGTTAGGATATTTGTTCATGGCAAAACTTTCCTTCTGAAAGGCCAGATCTATGTAAAAATAATGTATTAATATTGAAAGACTGCTTTTGAAAATTTTGACGTGCTGTTTTGTTCCAGAGGGTGTTTATCTTATAATTAAGGAAAAAATATTCCAGAAGGGTTTCTTTCAGTCTCATCTGTTTTGCATGTTTTGTAACAGTAGAGCTCTCCATAGTGATTGAAGATTCCTGCTCTACTTGAATAACAAAACTTGGATTGCTTAAGAAAAAAGCAGACTGTCAACCAGACATTTAATGCTGCTGAAATTTCACATCACAAACACATCTCAGCATGTTAAGGTAGTCGGTTTGTAAAGAGCCTGAGCAGGCTGCTGCAAATTATAATTACTAATGTGATAATTACCGTAACTAACAGAAATGTGACTTGACTTTGAGCTTTCTGTCCTCATTAAACTTGTTCACCTTCTCTGAAACTCTCCATGCTGCATGCTAGCACGGAGCAGTCGTATCCCCCGACCCAGCATGAGTCAGGGGTGCAGTCGTGATACCAGCCGTGAGAGCAGTCGAGATACAAGCCCTGCTCGGGGCTTTCCTCCACTTGGTGAGTACATGTAGGCATTGGAGCTTTAAGGGTCAATATTTTTTTCCTTTTTCCCTTGTTGTGGTTGCCCCTTCAAGACACTGCCAGGTGGAATGAGCTTGTTTCCTGTCCTCTGTTGGATTCCTGACACAGTCCCTGTTTCCAACCCTGCTTCCCTTCTGTTTTCTTCTGCATGCTTCAATTCTGGTTCTTGGATTTTCACTGTTAGCCGGAAAATAGTTTAGTTTGAATTTCTGTAATTTTTAGTTTCATTAAAACAACTCATATGGGGCTGCTGTGCTTAACTTGACAGCAGTGACAGAAATCTACCAGAGAGCAAGCCTCTGTTTTCTAGGTCACAGTGAAGTAGGCTGTAGTGTTGTAGACTGCTGTTGGGTGACTAATTATTCATGATCTGATTTTCTTACAGCTAGGTACAGTAACAGTGTATCATTTCTGTACTAAATCCTCCAATAGAGATAGAAGCTCTTTTTTTGTACTGGTTTCATTGTCGATCGTCAATTAAAAAGTTGCACATGACATTTTGTAGGCAACGTTTTCAAGCAGCCTAAAATCCTGGAAAGGCTGAGGTTTTAAAGGAGCATCATTAATGTGCAGTTTAAGTGTACAGTACAAATAGAAAACCTCATGCTTACCACATGCAGAAGTTTTTCTGCGCAGTGGTGAAAACAGCAGGATAGTTAATGTTTCTGATCAAATACCATGTCATATATTCAACCAAATACATTACTTGTATGAACAAGTCATCATGTCATCTCAGACATGAAGTATAGCTGATCTCCAGGCACTCTCCACTTATGTAGTAATTTCATAGCTGTGCATGTTGTATTAAAATTGTGAAAGAAGCTCATACAGATTTCATCAAGGCTGAAGAGTGGTATTACAGGATCTATTTTACACATAGTAACAAAATACAGGTATTGTGTAAACAGAGCATAGCATTTGGGGCTTAATTCTGCAACTTTAATCCAATAGGGAAAAAAGGTTATGAAAAATATAGACAGATGGGCAAAATTTTCCTGTTTGCTTCTCATTTAATATATTGTACTTTAATTGTTTAGACTTACATAGATGTTATCATTATTGATTTGGCTGTCAATTCATATCCATATGAAATCACTGGTAAAAACCCTGTTGATATCAATGGTGTAGAGTAGAATCTTCAAGTTAATATTAAGAGGCATTTGGGTTCAAACCTTTATTCTTTTGAACTATCAAATAATCTGTGTTATCTGCAATATCTCAGTTTTGGGTGAAAAATGGGAGGAGTTCATTTTGAAATAGATGAACTTTTTTAATTGATTAAATGAAGCTGATTTGATGCCAGAGCCATAAACAGATAGTAGATGCACAATTGTACCTTGCTTTTATAGTTCCCTGCCTAGCTTCAATATTGGATAAAGCTCTTTTCTCCAGCCAAAGTGTATAAGCAGGGTTAATTCATCAGTGTTCTATGTCAGTGTGCTGTTTTGTTTATTTTATGGAAAATACATAATTTAAATAATATCTTGAGCCTTTGTTCTGAAAAATAAATGCATAGTACCAGAATCACAGTTGGTGAGTTTCAAATACCACCATCTCTATTGAGTTTGACTTGTACACTGACTATATAATTTCAGTTACAGATAATTATTGCACTGTTTCTAACAAACATTATTTTAGCTCACAATATTTAATTACCTGAAGATTAATGCGTTTCTAGAAATACATTGTTATTAAGTTATTAAGGTAAGACGGGGAAGAAGTATCAATGTAATAGTAACCCAGTATGGTTGTTATCCTATTGTCTTTTTTTCTTGTGGTTTCATTGAAATGCTTTAAGCTCAAGCATATTCGTGCACTTGTTAATTATGTAATGTGTAATTCATCTGAAAGAAATTTATATATGTCAGTTTAAGCCAAAACAATATGATTATATTACAGTATTTCTAGAACCCAGTTAATCTTACATTAATGCTAAAGTAATATAATTCTACTATGCATGGTCTATTTTTGCTCATAAAGTTTAAGGGAATTATACTTAAGCTAACTATACATAAACAACAGGATTCTTGCACTTAACAGTATTGTGGTTAATGTCAACACTGATATCGTAACCTTTCAGATTTCTGTGCTTTGTTTTGCGCTGCTGTGCGGGTATGCATGTCTGTGCCCCACGTTTCTGGCTTCATAAGTTAGGAAACACCAGTCAAAAGTCACTCTACACTCGGCCTTCTTGCAGAGATGTGATTTTTTTGTTTTGTTTTTGTTATTCCTGTTTCTTCATGGGCCTTGATCTTGCAGTGACATCCACAGGGGCACAGCGGATGGCTTGAAAGAAAGCAATTGTGAGCTCAGAATCTTAATTGTGAGGTTCAGTCCATGATCCTGCACTGATCCTGCAAATCTTTCATGAGTTATTTATGGTGTCGGTGGGATTGTTCTCTTGAATAAATGCATGTATTCTCTATGGTTAAAGACCACATTGCGTATTCTGTACAGCTTCTAGTCAAGCTCTCACAGCTGGGAAAAAAAATGAAATTTTATTTTTCTCACTTTGCTGATTCCTGTTCTATAATGTTAGTATCTGTGTTTATGAATGCTTTGCCTTGAACAGAAGACTTATTTTTTTTTCTACTGCACACATGTATGCATAATTGACGAAGCCTATTTGTATTAGAAGGTGATTCTGCTTTAATTTTTTCAGTGTCTTGACAGTACTAGATGTTAAAGCAACAAGGCCTTCAGTGGTGATGAATTGCTCAAATGGGCTTGGGTCAGTTGATTTGAGCTAGGTGAGCATGTCATTGCTAGACACAGGGAAAAACCTCTTTAGAAAAACTAGATTTCTGTAGTTTGGAAATGGCTGAACCAGCTTTCCATTTGCTTTCATAAAAGACTCACCTTTATGCTGACTTCATGAACTGAAAACCTCTCCAAAGGCATTTTGTGATCGATGTGCTGCTGACAACTGGGAATTGAAGTGGGAACTGTATTTGGCTTCAGCTCTTCTGCTACT
This sequence comes from Nestor notabilis, assembly GCF_000696875.1. Lineage (NCBI taxonomy): Eukaryota > Metazoa > Chordata > Aves > Psittaciformes > Psittacidae > Nestor > Nestor notabilis. The sequence goes on from NW_009937729.1 coordinate 70,709, forward strand.
GTATGTGCTCTGTTGCTGTTAACAATTTGTATACATGTAGTGTAATTCTAGATAGGCGTACAATGTTGCAGTTCAGACTATCTGTGCATGTACATACTTAGATTCAAGAAACATGTATACAAAGCTTGTTAAAGCAAGAGACTTTTGGTAGTAGCAACAGCTACGGTATATGTGTACGCGTGTTTACTTGGAAAAGAAACCCAACCCAAGGACCTATAGGTGGTGGTTGGCTGACCTCCCTGTATGACTCTTTCTACTTATGTGGTTATTCATTCTCTTTAACGTTGGTTTTTGGTTTGTTTTTTTCTTTTATGCATAGGCTAGAATGTTGTGGAAGAATATCTGCAAGCACAGTTCTTAAGCATTCATCATGGCTTCACTTCAGGGTTTAGATCAGACACATCTAAATCCTACTCTGTAGTTATGTGCTCCATGTTCTCACGATGGCTGTCTTCCAGATCTGTGGCTCTGGAATGTGACTGATGTGCACTGGGGTTTTTTGCTGAACTGCACTGGGTTTGGGACTGTTACAAATGAGTTTTGTCATGCATTGTGTTTACAGTCATGGGGGATAAAGGGGAAGCTACAGATGGAGGTGTTGCTGTGGGGCTTGCACTGTATCTGTTATGCATTCATATACAGCGTCATTTCCCTGTCACTATGAAACACCTTTACCGGTAGCGGTCACGCATCCTCTTTGGATTGTGGCATTTTCTGTCTCGGGTTAAATGTGTGTTAATCCTGTGGGTGTTGCCATTCCTTCTACTTGCAGCTTCTCGACGTCATTCCAGGTCCACTAGTGCTCTCTCCACTGCTGATTCTGTTGGGCAGTCAGGTGAACAAGCGCTAACTGCATGAATCCGCTTCTTATACGTAGTCTTGTTTTACACCATCTTAACATTTGCCATCACGTGCATCAGCTAGCACTTGGCATGTGCTTCTCACCGCTGTGCGGCTTTCTGTTCCATTTTTGTTCAACGTGGCTTTTTGGTTTGAATTTCATTTATTGGATGTATTTAATTTTGTGTATTTGAGGAACATTGTGAAAAGTGTTTAAACAAAGGGTGATCCAGGGCTTTCTCAATTCTGTAAATCAGGTCAGTTGTGCAGCATGGGCTAAATCCTCACTGGTGCAGAGTACTTCCAACTTCTGTTTATATTTCCTTTTTAGCAGTGGTGCAATTCCCAGTGCCTAGGACTGGATCCCAATGGGTTTTATCCCATTTATTACTAAATATTCTGGACTCCTGTCAGTTAATGAAAGTATTTGTAGGATCCTCTCAAAAAATACCCAAGAACAACAAGAATTAAGCACCTCATGAACTTTCAAAATGAACTTTGGAGCATACACATGCTGAACCATCTTTCATATAATTCTGAAGGCCTTGTCCAAAGTACATGGAAGTTGTTGAAAAAATTATTCCCATAATTTCACGGGACTTTGGCATCAGGAGACTAATGCTTACAGATAATGAGAAAAATCTGCATATTCCATTTGCTTCTTCCACACTCCTGTGCTGGATTCACAGTTGTGGAGAACCTGTAACTCCCTTTTGAATCAAGATATTTCACTGGAAGTCTTAGAAATGAATGGGGGCTGCTACCTTTGGGACAACAGAGACTTAATTGTGGGGACAAAGATGATGTAGGAGATGAGGGCTTCAGTGTTTTCTTGGAGGCTGAAATTGTATAAAGATTTAGTGATACTGAAAATTATTAATACCCTTCAGGTAGGGAGTGAAAAATACTGTTTCTCATAAGCCTAGTTAAATGGCTGCCACTTAACTAGACCTCTCAAAACATTTCCCTCATCAGGTTGCTCAGCAGAAATGATGCAAGCTGGTTTGACTGGCATTTTTCTAAATAATAAGCCAAATTTGTATTTAACAAAAGTAACTGAAAATGTTTAAAATACTTCAAACTGTAATACAGATTTCAGCTTTGTTTGCATTCAACTTCCTATGATAATCACTTGATGCTTGACTCCTGTGCTTTGGTGCAAAGCATAGTCAAATTCTGTATGCTTACCTGTGTCAATCTCCCTAAAAATGGCATAATTGGCCCAAAAATGGTGGTTGCAAATTGTCATCAAGTTTATAATAGGTGTTATAAATCTAGCCAGGGAGACATGTGGCCCTGTATATTCTGGGAATGTGGCCAAAGTATATTCTGTTTATTTCTTGTCCAGTAACACTGGGCAAGAAATGTAGTGGTTATTGCCAGAGCCAAATATGTTCCAAGCCCCGTATAGGGATATGCTGAGGTCTGTCCTAGGATCTAACTTCTGCACTCAGGTATGGCAGCAGTATCTTGGGGAGAAGCCCAGAGTGACTTGGGTGTTACTAATTTAAAGATCACTGAAAGAAGTATTTTAGAAAGTTCCTGATAGCCATGGAGACAGATAAAAGCCAGTGTGCCACACTGTACTTTATTTGTTAAAAAAGCTCAAATTTGTTTCTTTACGCTGGGTATTTAATTGATCTACAACTGAATTACTTTGTCATTCTGTTCTTCATTTTAAAAAAAACCAGACTATCTTCCCTTTTCTAATGTAATACTAAATTTATGTGAAAACAAATGACAGTGGTATTTTTTGATGTTATTCCAAAAGTTTAAGACAAATTCTGATCTGAGTAAACTTGAGTAATGTCACTGAGTTGGGTTTAAATATAAAACCGAGTCCAGAACTTATCTCAACATTTACAGCCCTTGTACTGTATCAGATATCTTTTACACTTGGGAAAAACTTGCTTTCTGTACATCTTTTTAGTGTATAGTTCTGTAGTAGTGACTTTAGTTTCAATCAGACCTAATGCATTATCATCATCTTTGCTTCTGCTTGAAGTGTACAGACCTTTCCATTTTAGGGATGAAGCACTGTTTCATCTAAATATTTGAAATGATTCTTCAGCCTAAGTGCATTAAAAAAGGGGATAGTAATAACACATAAAATTTTTATTTCTTTGTGAAATGTCATGATTTGATTACTTTTTGGCAGTAGTTCTAAGATTTGTTTTGGTTTTTTTTTTTGTTTTTTGTTTCCTTTGTAATGTGTTTTGTAGAAGATGTGCTTTTGTTGTAAATCAGAAATGTCTTGTCTGGGTACGTAACTCTGAGAAACAGTAGATTTTGATAGATAACACTTCTCTCTGAAATAAATACTAGTCTTCAGGGTTGGTTTTCCTCAACACTTCAGATTTAAAAAAATATCCCCTTGGGAGTTTAATCTCTGAAACATTTGGGTAAAGCTTTGGAATTAGGACAGTAGACTGGCAAACATCATTCTCTGATTTAAATTATGCATATCAGTGTGAACTAATTCCTTAAAAGCTATTTCAGTGCAGTAGGTTTGTAAAGAAAAAGGCAATGAAGTTTTGAGATAAGTACAGTGTTTTTCCTGAAAAATACAGTAAGGTGCTGCAGATCATGTTTGACCTCAGTCCATTATATAGTTAGGGATTTTGATAAACAGTGGTTTTCCTTAGTTAAATTAAATATAGATGAACTAATAAAAGACCAGTGTGACTTGATCCCTCTCTCTTGCTGCTTGATGTTTGCCTCCAGTGTGGATCAGCTGAAGGTCTATTAAATGGGTTCATGCAGCTTGATTTGTGCAGCACTGAATTTGTTGGCAATACTCTTAGTGGCATGTGTGGGTGCAGGGGATAGAGGTGTAAGGTGTGTCCCAGGAGGGATGTTCCTAGTCCTTCTTGAGCAAAGACAAGCTCATGTGTAAACAAAAACTTGGAATGCCAAAACCAATTTCTCTTTGCTTATAATCCAGAGCCCATCTAGGAGGACTGTGCTGCCGGAGCCTGGCCCATGGTGCTCAAGTCACAAATTCTGTCATATCCCTGCTAGCATGCCTTTCTGAATTTGGCCTTTGCCCAAAGAAAGTAATTTCAATAACTTTTTTGGTAGACTGGGCAAATGATAAACTAATTATTACAAGGAGTGTAAATGACATTTTAGACTCAATCCTCTTGCTTCAGATGCCATTAAGTGCTTTGCCATCATATTTGAAGAGAGAAAGATGATGTTGTTTGGGCAAAAAAAAAATCAATTTTGATATATCATATAGCTTTTAAATGGCATTTAAACTGCTTATCAAGAACAACATAACACAAAAATTGGAGGCACTTCACAAGCATATAATAAACCTTAGTTTTATACTATGGTGCCAAGGGGGATATTTTACTGGTTAATCAAGCCTTGAGACAAGATAGGCAATCTGGTGTAACTAGTCTCACATCCTTGCCTGAGAAAAAGCTGCAGGATAGATGAATGCTCAGGTATTAACATGTTCTGACACTGGGCACGATTCTGTCTCTCTGAACTTAATGAGAAGCTTTCTCTTGATTCCCGCGTGCGCCAGATTGGGACTGGCATGTCTGCCTCTGACATTAAAATAAAACTTGGAAACAACTTCTGTGTTAAAAAAGAAACAAAGTAGACACTCTGCTTCCCAGATTAAAAAAAAAAAAAAAGGTTGCCCCGAGGATTCAAAATTGTCTTTGGGGCCCAGCAAACAATAGTTTATTTCTTACTCTAATGGCAAACTCTCTAGAGCTGTGGATAAAAGTGTGTTTGATGGAAAAGCACTGCGAGTTCCCAGAGCCTGTGGGGAAAGCTGCTCGGCACCTGATTAGGATTCCAAGTGAATGTGAATTCATTTAACAACCCCTTTCAATGTTGTCTTTTGTGCAGACCGGTTTGGACTCGGACAACCAGGCAGGATGCCTGCTTCTGTGAATGCCATGCGAGTCCTGAGCACAAGCACAGATCTGGAGGCTGCTGTGGCCGATGCACTGGTAAGAGGAAAAATACAAAATGCTTCCAACACCGGAAAGTGGCTTAAAGTTACCTGTACGTATGTTCTCCTCTTTCTAAATAGCTTTGTTCTGATTGTGCCAGTGTCTGATGCTGTAAAGTTAGTTACCTTTTGCTGTTTTGTCTTTTGGTATATTGGCAGCAATGTTTGTTTCCTTATTCCATATTAGTTCTCCACAGTAGTTGTCAAACTGATCACTGTGGCTTGGTGCTAGAGCTGCAGGATGGTTTGAATCAGCTGTTAGTCTTTCACTTGGCTGTCAGATGATGTATATGGCACTGTGGGGGTGCTCGGCACCTGCAGGGTCAGGGATTGCCATCAGTCTCACTACCTGCATGAAGACTTTGTCAGAAAAAGTGTTCTGTATTAGTGCTGATTCCTGATCAGGTTTAGAGGAGAACTAAGAATTTCACAAGTTCCTGCCCTGTGTTATTTGTACCTGTCCAGATACTTGGATCAGCTCATAACTTGCCTTGCCTGTAATCAGTACTGTCTCACGCAGTTGAAGTAACTTGTCAAGTTTGCTGCTAGTACTTTCAAACATTCAATGCATTTCCAAGTAAATTCATTGTAACTTTAAAATTTTTTATTGTCCTATATAATCTTACTATATTATAACATCTCTCGGCTAGATCCCAGAAAGTGTTTTTTGCTCTTCAGAAGACAAGTGTTAAGCCTTTCGATTTACCTTCAGTATTTGGGGTAGAGAGGATTCATATAGTCAGGAGCAATTATTGTACAGCGTTAGCTGAGTACTGGTGTACCTTGGGTCTTCTCCAGCTCAAGACCTCAGGGGAGGACTTCCAAATGTCTCTTGAGACAGATATCTCAGATCTCTATGGAGAATGAACCATGTCCCCAGAGTTTGTGATAAATGTCCTTTCTCCATTTCCTAGTTCACTTTCCCTAAGGATGGCTAACATTTTCTTTTTTATATTTGACTATCATCCAGCTCATGTCACCTCCATTTCTAGATGATTATTAAGGTACTCTTAGACAAATGTCATTTTTTACAAAATCTACCATTCAAAAGAAAAGAATATGTGACTAATATAAAGGTAGGACAGTATATAATAGATGGCACTGTTGCATTTAGTGGGCTTAATCATCAGTGGGCTTTTTCATTACCAAACACAACAGCTTGTGAACAAGTTTCTGCTCTCAGCACCTCAAATGTGCCATCAGAGCAGTTCAGGGCATAATTATAGGTGATGGTTTGCCTGTGTAAATGAAATCAAGCTATATCCCTGAATGTGAGCAGTTGCTTAATACAGGTTTCTTGGTGGAGGAGAAGGTCTCAGTGTTTCAATTCACTGCTGATCGTTAATGTCTCTTTGGGTGTAATTTAATATTCAGGTAGACTTACAGTTCCCTTTTAAATATTCCACTCTTTTAAACTAAATAACATTATACTGGAATGTTAAATCTTAAAAGGTTGAACACTTTAAAGGGAAATCCTTAAGTCTAGCTGGAAACTAAGCTGCTGACTTGGTTGATCAATACGAATTTGTATGGCTTTAGGGGATGCAACGTGATCTTTTTGTCCCCTTCTTTCCCATCACCCCAATTTGCTCTTCTCACAACAGGCAATTTACAAATGCTCCTTTTGAGAGAGCAACGTGATGCCAGCTCTTATCCAGGAGTCTTGTTTTCAAGGAAGCATTATTTTCCCTGTAGTAAGAAATGAAAGTAACTTCTCCAGAGATGGCTTCAGCCAAATACTCAGTTTAAGCAGAACACAGTGGGTCATTTTGTGACCTCTGCTCCCCATGTACAGTTCCCATTGGATCCAGTCTGTCTCGAGAGCTGGACTTGGCATAAACCTGCAGTGTCTCTACTGGGAATCAGTGCTTGGATCTGTCAGAAGAGCTCAAAGGGTGATGGAAACTTTTCTATTAAGTAAGGCCTTTAAGCCAGGGGGGACATCCAGGGTGTCTTGAAAGAAGATGAGCTTCAAAAAAAACGTGGTTTAAGAACTGCAGGTTGAAAGAGAACTTGGTCAAGTGAAGTTGATTAAATGTGGTGTACTGTAGATAGTGGTTTCCTGACATCAGAATTTCTTTCCAAGACTCTAAAAATCAAATGCTACTAATATGTGGGGATATAAATCATTACCAAAAGCTCTGGTATCTTCCAGAGCAGCATTCTAAAAGGTAAGCAGAGAGTTGCTCTATATAGATCTGCCAGCAAAAAAACTATTAACGTATTATCTCACTTCCAAGCTCCCTAATGGAAATTGTAGGCTGTAAGGGTAAAGCAATAGTTTGGAGATAAACGCAGGCATTATTATACCCACTTTTATTTTGCATATACTGTATTTTAATTTGCTAAGACACATTTGCTATACGTTTTTGTTGCAAAAACAAACCCTACATAAGCTTCTGACATAATTCTCTATGCTTTTTCCCACCCTTCAATATTTTCCTGCCTACAGCTGTTAGGAGACTCCAGGAGCAAGGTACTAGTGCTTTCTTGACTTTTTATTTCTACTTTCCAACTTGCCCCACCCTGTTGCTAACACCCATGATACTGCACTTGTGTTAGTTTCTACATTTCAAACCTGCAGTCCTAGTGGAAGCAAAACTCTGCTGGCTTCACAAGTCCAAGAGCTGCATGACTTCACGCTGTAAGGAATTCTGTAGCAAACACTTTAGAATATAGATTCTCTTTTATCTGATATATATCAGTCCTGTTCTGTTAAGGTTCGTTTAGGAGTTTTGTAGTATAGCATACAATTTGTTTTGCTACCATAATTATTTTAATATCTCTTATGTAAGAATCGAGGTTGTCAAAGATGGTACCTAAGGGAATCACATCCTCTAATGCCATGCTATGGAAATGAGTGCAATTTGAGTACTCAACTCCCATAGCAGCCTCTGGAAAAATCCTAGTCCAAACTAACAGAAATTTTCATCTCCTGTATCTCAGTGCATTTCTAGAGTCACTTCATTATCGATATCAAAGTGACTGTGCATGTCAGCACAGATTCTTTCAGCTCTTTCTTCTTTTATTATTTTTTTTCTTGAAGTAGAGTTTGTATTATCACAGAATCTGTAACAATGGAACTGACTGTTATTGACAATAAAATAACGTATGATTGCCAGTAGCTAATTTCACTGGGCATAAATATCTTGCTTCCATGCTGGGGAAGGCAAGCCCTGCTCCCCTTAGTCACTTGAATAGTCTCATTGAAATCAATGGGATCTGTCTTGCTGTACTGTGAGAGGTAAGCAGGCAGTGCTTGGTGATGTCTTTAAAACACGTCACTATAGCAATAGTCTTCCTTTTAGTGATTATTGATAGAATGTTTTTCTTTTGGCACTGATGTAACCATATATAACTTACTAAGTCTGAGTTTCCCCTTTTCCAGAAAAAGCCAGTGAGAAGAAGATATGAACCCTATGGGATGTACTCCGATGATGATGCTAACAGTGATGCATCAAGCGCTTGCTCAGAGCGCTCCTATGGTTCCAGGAATGGGGGCATTCCACACTACCTGCGGCAGACTGAAGATGTGGCTGAGGTTCTGAACCACTGTGCCAGCTCCAACTGGTCTGAAAGGAAAGAGGGGCTCATAGGTCTTCAGAACTTACTGAAAAGTCAGCGGACACTGAGGTGACCTTGATAGTTTTTATAGTTCAGTCATTCATGAGAAATGGCTATAGTCAGATGTCAGTAATACGTACCTGCCTTATGAAGACACATACTATCTTTCACAGCTGTGAAAGCTTTGTCTCCACAATCTGGGACTTTACTTTTGGAAAAAGTTCTGCTATGTCATCAGTATAATTTGTGTTAAATTTGTAGCAGTAATGTAGAAAGGACTCAGTTAAGCATGCTATCTTCTATTAGCCTTCCTCTGTTTTGTGGAGGCTTCCAGTGGTAGGTGCTTGTTGCAGCACATTGACATTTCCCACAATGATGGTATCGTAAAAGCAGTACCACCCTTTGAATGCATTTACATTAATCCGACCCTTCAGTTTATTATTTTCTCCCAGCAACTCAGTTGGCGAAGCAAGCACTCACCGCACTTACTCTGTGTGTGTGTTTCAAAGATGAGATTAGACAATGCTTATGTTGGGTATACTTTGACTCCTTATGAAGTCTTTGTCAGATGCAATTATAGATATTACTTATAACTCTTGAAAAATCTTAGATATTTGAGGCTCCTATAAATGGTGTAGCTTGTAGAGGGAAGTTTCTTAAGGCAGTGAAATAGGTATACCAACTCTGAAAATTTGCTTGTGGTAGGAGACAGAGGCCTTTGTTGAAAGCCACATAAACCCTTCCAACACCTTTGGCATGTCACACATTACAGCAGATCTTAGAATTACCCAGTAGCCATATGGAAACGTCGTATGGCCACAGGTCACATGAACTAAAGTCAGCTGACTCTCAGGCCATAGTTTTTTGCCCTTAGTTTATGGTGAAGGTATTTGGAAACAAGTTGATTATCCTTTGACTCCTTTGAGGATAACATTCACAAAGAGCTGTGACACTTTATTTTCCTGTTATGAATATTATGTACTTAAATTATGACCAAGTTTGTAAGTGTGGTTGTATGGTTTATAGCCTACCTACTTGGATTGGCGCAATTCTTTCCATTTCAAAAGGCCTTTACACTGGCTGAAAATATTTGATGGCTCATGTGAACAGGCTGAATGAAAATATACGGAGAGCAGGCCTGGAAAAGGTGTTCTCTTGCTATCATAAAAATATTCTAGAACTTTACATAATGTGGTATAGTCCTTAAGTGGGAAGTGCTACAGGTTTTTAATATGAGTAGTTAGACTCTCTCAATCAGAGATGCTTTTTGATGTTGTCTATTTACAAGTCTTTTAAAGATACTTCCTTCATTTATGCTGCTTTTTTTTTTCTTTTTTCTTCTTTATTTATTTTAACAAACTGTCTGGAGAAAACTGATACTTCATATACTTGTATGAAAAGGTTGGGTGAGACACTGATTTTGCCACAAAGGTGTGTGAGGATTTATAACCAAGGTTTTGAGTGCTGCTTTTCCAAGAGAGGAAATGCTGAGAAGTTAGGGTGATGAGCTGTTTATCCATATCCATATCTCTTAGCAGAAATGCTGGTAGAATTTTTGTTTTCAACTCTGCTGACTGCAGTCTTTAAACTGTACTGCTGTCACTAGTCTCTCAAGCTTGCAAGTTTTCTTAGCTTTGATCCTGAATAGTTTATAAACCTGTCCCAGGAACTACACCCCTGCAGAGTTATTTTTTAATTTGATACTGGTTTTAGTTGTCTAGATTATATTTCATTTTGGTTTGCCTTTGGTCTGCTTCCTCTTTGGTTCAGAGTTGGCCTGGTGCCTGTTCTAATGGTTAGATTTTATCATCCTGTTTGTTCCCACGGCATCTTGTAGATCATCATCAAGGTCATTAGTCCAAAGGGCAAGTCTGTCTGTCTTCTAATTAAACCTGGTATCTTCTGTTGTGGTCTGAGAAGTTTAATAAAAGTCAGAGATACGGCTAGGTTTCCTTTAGTGCTCTGAACTGAAAGATGGTTGATCCTATATTAGCTGGGATTTGCATATTCAGAAAGATGTGTGCGTACAAAGTGGTGTGGCGCTTACCTATCCGTTTGTTTCATATAGTTTCATGTGGCCTAATTCTCTTAAGTGTGCTCCCCGTAAGGTCTTCAAAATAAAACAAGGCCAACAAGTCCCTTAAGGAAATGTTCTTCCACTGCCTGTTTCAGTTTAGTACTTGCATTGTTACCTTGGGTCCATGAGCTTTTAAAAAGAGACACACTTACACTTGCTGTTTTCATGTAACCTGTGTCCAGAAAGAAAATTCATTAGAATAATAGCTAAGGGTTTGTCTAAAGAGCTGTAATTTGCAATTCAGAAGAGCGTTGTAGTCATTTTAGGACTGTGCAGTCTCACCCTGAATGAAGCTGACAGCTTGCTGTGACATTGTTTCAAAGATTTTTTCCTCTACATCAAACCATTTGGTTTGTGTCATTTTAAAATTTGGTCAGCCTTTAATGCATAGGCTTGTTTTGAAAAATGTCCTGTATTACTTATAAATGAGTTAACATAAAAAAGCTGCAGACTAATAGCATATTCTGGTCTGTTGTTCGAAGCTTATTTTGAGAGAGGGAGAGATATGTTGGTGGACTGTAGACCTAATGTCTTTCTGGAAAGAGGGTTACCCATAGTTAAGACCTGAATGGCTGTTTTCTGAGCGAACCATGTGCATTTCAGTAGTTGCTCTGGTTTCATAGTAATGGTGGAAAATATCTAACTGCATGCATGGTAAGCAGGAAATGTTACCCAACTGTTTTGTTCTGGTTTTGTGTGCACAGTAAACAAGGAAAATTTCTGCATTCTTTGGCAGTTTGCCTTTCAGGAAAACTAAGACTTGTATTTTCAATACATTGCAAGTAAGAGCTTTGGCATCAAACAGTTCTGCATTTGACTTAACTCAGTATCTTATGAAAAGGACCCATACATCATCCTTCTCACCCCTGGCATAAAAAGAGTGTTACTGACACCTAATAATCTTTCTAATAGGAACTTAGATTGCGCTTTGATTTAATTATCTTCTGACTTACTAGGTTGCCCACTTGTTAATCTGTTTTGTATTTCTGTTTATTTGTCTACTCCATGTGCCTGCTGTCAGACTTCAGAGTTGGTTCTGGTATTTGTTAATATGGTGTGATTCTTGACTGATTTTAATGATTTTTTTAACTGAAAATTTAGACGAAAATATTTATGATTAGTATATACCCAAACAGCATGAAAGTTCTGATTTTACTTGAAAATTTGGATTCCCTGACAAAGGAGACTTGAGACACTTTGGCTGCAAAAGACCCACATTTCAGTGAGTCTGTGACCTTGACTGACGCAGGCAGAAAACAAATACTTCCCAAATGTGTGCATTTCAAGTTGTATTCTGCAATCCAGAGCATAGAAAAAGGTTAAAGCAGCAGAAAATACAAGTGTCTGTCTTATAATTTTAAAAAAAAAGTGTATTAGATTTCTTAATGTAAGACTGGTGATCCCAGCGGTTAAACTGGAATGGCAGTTAAAAGGCTTTGCCTAGATACAGTTTTCAGAAGTGTGACTTAAGTATCATTTAAATAAAGGTTAGATCTTTCAGCTGTTAATATTTATTAACCTTTTTTCTGCAACTAGAACTTTAGCATTAATACCTATTCTATTTATTTCAGCCGAGTCGAGTTAAAAAGGCTATGTGAAATATTTACTCGCATGTTTGCTGACCCTCACAGCAAGGTAAGATCACAAAGACTTGACTCATTCTCTTACATTTCCCTGTGTGCACATTTGACACTGTTCCAAGATGAATGGTCCATATTCTTACCATCTGCTGGGGAAGTGGGCATTTATAAGTCTCCTTGACTTTTATGTTTTGTAATAAGGGGATATATCTCAATCTCCCTTATATTGCTAGGACTTGGACTTGGTTACTCCTTGCTTCATAAGGGGCAGCTCTCCCATGTTAACTCATGGAACGAGAAGTTCAGTTTTACTTGTGGTTCTCTAGGGAGTGTCTTGGTGATACACACTAGAGTGAGGTCTGTGAAGGTAATGAACTGGAGTTCAGCATCACAGTCACTGCGGTTTGTATATTGTATATGCCTGGGAGCAGTATGGCACCTCACCAAGATACTGTTCTGGATCTCATAATTAAAGTCCTTAATATAGCTGTTTTGCCTTCTTTATAGCACTAACCTTTGAAGTTAAAGGCCATGGCATAAATTTACAAACATCTCTTAAAAAGCAGCAGGGTAGGGAATGGGGAGGTCGGGTCCATAGGCACGTTCAGACCCAGTAGCCTTCTGCCAGCAGATAAGTGGGAGCAGAGAGAAGGGAAAAGGGAGTTTCATGCCCTTTCCTGAGGAGGTTTGCTGGTTGAAGGCAACCAGTAGTGGCTGAGTAAAAACATCTGCTGTTGGGTTAAATGCAGTTTGAGAAAGCGTAAGTTGTACAAATATTTGTATTTCAGACCACTTGGTAAACCAGTTTAAATAATCAGTTGTCAGGTGGAAATGCCATGGGCAGGCACAGTTGCCTGTCACAGGCAGGTCTTGCTCCAAGTGTGCATTTTTCGCCATAGTAATAGTCCAGATCAGCTGTCCCACAGGCTGAGTGTGGCAGTTCCTACCTTCTAAGGTCTTAACGTTTTGCTTCTCAAAGGTTCAGCATGTGTTGTAGAAAGGGTGAAGGTGTAGCTCTTTGCAGAATGGTTCCAATTCTTGTGTCGTGTGAGGGTTTATTACACACTGGACTAAAGTTATGTCCTCTGTGGTGATCTGTAACCTGCACTGCTTCTGTAGAATTATTGCTACAAACACATTAGTCGTGGTGTTAAACATATCCAGACATGTAAACATATATAAACATATGTTACTTTCATGACTGAGGAGACTGGATCTGATACAAGGTATATGATATTTTAAGTAACTCTGTTGAGAAGAGATTCAAGAAAATGTTAACTTCCAATGAATGCATCCTTTATCTGTTTACAAACTGCATCTGAACAACCAGCCTTGATCACTATGTGTGCTAACGAGTGGTTTGTTTTGTTGCATGGCCTGCTTTGCCGTGGAATTCACAACAGAGAGTAAGTGTATTCTACCCCCTTCCTTCATTTGTTTCCTGTGGTATTTTAATACGACACGTTTTAGACGTGTTTCGTCTGACTTTTTTTTTTTCCCCAGCCATGTAGTCACTAAAATCATTCATTCTTGAAACTGTCTATAACAAAATCATCCTGAAACACAGATTGTAAACCTCTCCCCTTTGATTATTTTTGTTTAAAGCACTGTGTTCCTTTTTGTGACACCTGTTTTGTTTATAGGTGTTCAGCATGTTTCTGGAAACCCTGGTTGATTTCATCATCATTCATAAAGATGACTTGCAGGATTGGCTTTTTGTTCTCCTGACCCAGTTACTAAAGAAAATGGGAGCAGATTTGCTGGGGTCTGTGCAGGCGAAAGTTCAAAAAGCTCTGGATGTCACCAGGTAGAGTATGTAGATGGCAAATACTATGAAGGTTTTTGCAGGATTACAGAAGGGCATCTGATGAACATTTTAGAAACACAGTAGTCCTGTATGTTTTGAGGGCTCAATCTTGATGAATACCGGAATAAAGGAGAGCAAAGTTATGTCACAGTATTTCAGGCATTGAATTAAAAAGGCTCATCTAGGATACTGAGTGTATATTACTCCTCCAGGGGAGGGTCAATAGCTATTATCTCTTTCCATTTCTTTTTCTAAATGTAACGTCAGTTGCTTTCCTCACTTGTACTTAAAATATGTAATATCTGTATGTATGTACTGCAATACAAGAGGGGAAAAAGAGAAAAGAATTCTAAATATAAAATGAAAATATTTCACATGGGTGTACTCTTCAGTGTCAGTGATGCAACTTATTTCTAAATTTGTCTACATTTGACTTAAGATACATCGTATGGTATATCAGCTGCAGGCTGAGAAAATTGGGGCTGTTCAGCCTGGAGAAGAGAAGGTTGCATGGAGACCTCGTAGCAGCCTTCCAGTATCTGAAGGGGGCCTACAAGGATGCTGGGGAGGGACTCTTCAACAGGGACTGTAGTGGTAGGACAAGGGGTAATGGCTTTAAACTTAAACAGGGGAAGTTTAGGTTAGACATAAGGAAGAAGTTCTTTACAGCGGGGGTGGTGAGGCACTGGAATGGGTTGCCCAAGGAAGTTGTGAATGCTCCATCCCTGGTGGTGTTCGAGGCCAAGTTGGACAGAGCCATAGGTGACATGGTCTAGCGGGAGGCATCCCTGCCCATGGCAGGAGGGTTGGAACTAGATGATCTTAAGGTCCTTTCCAACCCAAACCATTCTATGATTCTATCTCTTTTCTAAATAGGTAACTTTAAAGTATAACATTTAAAATGTGTAACTGGTTTTGTTAATTTGATTTTATTTTTTTTTTGGTGTGCATGTGCTTAGATATCAATTTTCTTTCTGATTGATGGGGGGAGGTGGAATATTTACAGCATTCATATTTACCACAAAGTTCAGAACATCTTTCATATTGTTCAAACAGCAAATAAGGGTAAATGTCAGGATAAGACCTTGAATGCTACTGCAGTGTGCACACCAATTCTGTAGTCCATGTCATTTCTAAGGATGTCCAGCACAGGTCACTGTTACAATAAGGTTCAGCTAATCCTGGAAATAGGATAATTAAAAAAAAAAAAGTAATCCAGGAGAAAATAGGATAGATTAGGAAAATAGGAGAAAGAAGTCAAAACTAGGTATGAACTCTGAGGACAAGATAAATACCAGGCTGCTACTGGAGATTAGGGAACAAAGAACAGCTTGAAATGAAGGAATGGACAGATGTGCCAAAAGCTGGGTAAGTGTACAGAGGCCAGATAAAGTAACAGTGTATGGAGATACTGATTTAGCAGTCTTCTTCAGTATTCAATTAGTAGTCAGCTAATCCTTAGACTTGGAGTTTCTCTGGTTCATGGTAAAGTTAAAAAGAAAATTATGATAGGTGTTGAAATCTGTTGTGTAAGCTTTAATGTATAGAGTTAATTTAGTGCTGAAAATTTATGTTGCATTACATTTTTTGCCTTTTGTTGTTTTTTTTTGACAGGGATTCTTTTCCATTTGATCAACAATTTAACATTTTGATGAGGTTTATTGTAGATCAGACCCAAACACCAAACCTGAAGGTCAGTATCAAAAGCCTTCTCAATAAAACATCAAGAAGGTTGTCTAAGCTTGCCATGTCAGGCATACTGGAAAGCATAGAACTCATGTTAAGATGACTAATTTTAAGTACCTGCATGATACAGAAATTATATTGGCATTTAACTTGTTCTCTAAAATAGGATCCTATGAGAGTTGGGCTTTAAGCACACTGGAACATATTAAACTTTGGATATAGATAATTCTTCTTCACCCTGGTCTTGGTAGGAATAAAACCTGGCTGTGCAGGACAGAAAGACCAGATTGTCTGAACGGCTGGACCCTAGCCACACCTCAACAAGTGCTCCTTGCACAGATAAGACAAAACACTTGCAGGGTTTGGAGAAAAAAAAAATCAGAGCTTTCTGTTACTGAATCCTCCCAAAGGAATATTGTTGTGCAGACTGTTTTTTAGGAGGTTGCTGTTTAAAGACTGTAGGAAAACTGTAAACTCTGGAAGTCAGACACATTTATCTTCCAGAGTTAAGAATGTACAGGTTACCAAATGACTTGTGTTCTTTCTTTAATCTCTGAAATTTTCTATCTTTTGGGACTCTGTCAGGCATTTGGTTAAGACCAAAAGCTATGGTTTGGCATCTGGAACAATAACCACTGGTGGAACCAGCATGGTAGAGTACTGATTTGCTTACGGAAACACAAGTAGGCATACGTATTTCAAGCCAGTTCTGATATACCATTCCAGGCTCTTACTACACACAATTTATCTGGGGTAGAGAATTGCTCTTGATTTTTGAAACATGACATAGAGAAATGTCAGGGATATTTTGATTTTTCCTCATGACATAAGTCTTGTCAATCCGTAGTGGTATCTGTTTATTATGGGATAAATCCATCTTTGCCCGCTTCTTGAGCCTAACAAATACCTTTTTGCTTCTAAGGTGAAGGTTGCTATCCTGAAGTATATTGAGTCCTTGGCAAGACAGATGGATCCAACAGACTTTGTGAACTCTAGTGAGACAAGACTTGCTGTATCTAGAATTATAACTTGGACAACAGAACCAAAGAGCTCAGATGTGAGAAAGGTAAGCCAGGGTGATCAAGTATTTGCAGTAATTATTGTTGTTTAAAAAAAAAAAAGTGAGAAAAAAGAAGAAACAATAAAGAATGGTCATAAAGGTAATGAAAAATTCAGTTACTAGATTCTGGTTTTTTAAGAAATTGATTTTACATACGTCACTGTCCAAAACAAATTGCCAGTTCACTAAAAACACATTTCTGAAGCATGCCTTCATATATTTTTTTCTAGTAGGTACTTAACTGTATGACTTTACTAATACTGTGCAAAAAGGTGTAACAGTTTGAAAATGTACTTTTTCTTGAGCAGTCTGGAAATATCCCTAGGTTTTAGTTTATTTAGGTGAAGGCCCTGTGCTTTGTAGACTGAATGAAATCTAGCACAACTTCTGTAGTGTTACATTGTTAAAATAAACAAATCAGTAAGCTGCCAGGGGCTCTCAACTCTTTCCTTTTAAGAGCTGTGTGTTTATCTCAACCTGGAAAATACTGACACATTTAGGTCAGGTCTGGGTAATACAGTTACGTTGTTCTTTATCTTGCTCTAGATGCAAGTGTCAGGCAAGCTAAAATGGGGCAGATGGTGATATTCATCTTTCCCAAGAGAAAAGTGAGCCTTAGTTTTATGTACCTGGCATCTGTAACACAATTTAAGACTGCATTCTCAGCCCAGATGCAGAAATATATTCTGGTAAGAGTTAAAGGCTTGAGGTGTACTTGGATTAAAAAAAACAAAAAAAAACAAAAAAAAAAAAAGGCAACCCCCCCCCCCAAAAACCTAAGCAAACCTTTAAGCATTTCAGAATGTAAAAATTATCTGAGATTTTTTCACTCTACATGCACTTAAAATGTTGAATTAGTAGTAGAATAACAGATTATTTTTAAACTTGGAAATAACATTGTTTTTGTTATTAGTGATTATCTGAGTCTGATTAAAAGATCACTGGGGATCAAATGTGCTGCAGCATTATCTGATAGCTGACACAAAGCTTCAAAGAAGCTTTCTGGGTTCGTGCTGCTTTCTTACATACAGTTGATTGGTTCTAGAGAAAAATGTCTCATGGTCTTTTCTGAAGATTTTCTGCAGGGATTATTCACACCAGTGTGACTAAAATTTGCTTCTGCAAGATAATCAGCCTCAGGAAAAAAGGGTTACTTTAAATCCTGGACTTAGATCTAGAATAGGCATTTCCATTTTGATGCTTCCATGTACCAAGTCAGAAAGAATTAAACAGGCAAAGAAGCCGCTTCTCTATTACAGCTCAAGTAAACCGCAAGCAGTCTACTGTGTTTGTGGTCTGCAAGAGGGAGTAGTAATTAATTTAAGTGAATTATGCATTGAAAAGCAAAATCTCTGTGTACTGCTTAGCAGAAGAAATATTCCACCATTAGGGGTCATCATTGCTGCATGCAAAATTGAGTGAAGAGTATCTGCAGAGCTGAAAAAAATTGGCTGTTCACTATGGGGTGTGAGGAGTGGGTGTTCACAGCAGGGTATCCATCCTTCTGTCTCTTTCAAAGACTTGCAGAACTCTGGAAAAACTTCCACCAAACTCCACCTGGGCAGTACCCAAGCAAGTGCCTTGGGTCTGACAAGAGATTACTGAATCTAAATTCTACTTATTGAACCTGCATGTGACTTGGATTTGCCTCTGATACCTGTAGCTTTCAAAGAAATTATTACACAGCTAAGCCAATTTAGGCTACTGAGAGTGAATGCCCAGGTGATCCTTATTTTAACATGCCGTTGCTGTACTATGATTTTATTAAGAACACAGTACAAACCATAGGCTTTAGAAGAAACACTGCAGCAAAGGATTTATAAGCAATCATTGGCCATTATCTCTGTGAGGACTTTAGTTAACAGACTAATAAATTCTTTATGCAGTAGCAAACTGGATTATCAAGGGCCAACCCAGACAGGTGAAATGTTCTGAAGAACACAATTGAAAGATTGTCCTCTGTTTTTGGAGACTGTATGTAACTTGGAATAAAGTACCTTTTTTAACAGTAAGGTGATAAATTTAAGCATTAAAAGATTCTGCCCTCGTGGAAGGTATTATGGCAGCGTTCAAGATCTGTGATCTTTCTAAGCCCAAAGCAGACCATGCATTGTAAATGTTGTCACAAACGTCCCTCCCTCAGGGGAGAGGGAGAAGAACCAGTTTGGTCTTCAAATGATCAAAGTACTACAACAGCCCTGTAAAAAGTGTAAAATAAGATAATTTTTCAGTAGAATCTGGATTTGAGACCACCAGTGCAATCAATGCGGCTCCAGAAAGCTGACAAGAGCACAGTTTATTTTTGGTACTGAGGAGTCTTTGCAGGCATAGTCTGGCCCATGTATACTTCTCCAGCTGGCACGGTGCAATGGTGATGCTGGTCCCCAACTACTTGCGGAGGCAGGGGCT
>NW_009937729.1:89735-106052 GCF_000696875.1 Nestor notabilis
GTAGTCCTGCAGCTGATGTGGATCTCACCCAGATTTGAGTTACTGAATGCTACCTTTAATGTAGGTAGCATCTGTGTGTGTGATGGCCATACTGTTCTGTCTGGATTTTACCTTTGAGGAGATACAGGTAAAACAAGCTTTCTCATACTAATGGTGGAGTATATAAATGACTTTTGTCAGTTAGGAAAGCATGTGGCTGCTGCATGGCTAGTAGACAATCTGATCCTATGGTAGCAATCAAGTGGTCTGTTCAAGAAATAGATTATATTTTCAGTCAATAACAAAATTATCCTTTTATTAGTGATCATCTGTCCACTACTACTATTCGCAATGTGTGACGGTCATGAGGGGCTGAGACCCATAGTGTTAAGGAACTGGAGAGACATAGAACCAAAAGCGGCATTTGGTCCAGAAACTTTTTTCAAGCTGAATGATACAGCTTTATTAATAAACCTTGCTTATACTTTTGACGAGTACTTAAGCACACTTAGCCTGACACGTAACTTGATCATGGTTTATAGCTACTGAAATCAGAAGGAAACTTAGCCAAAGGAAATGCTGTTGTGCATAAAACAGTTTATGTTCTCATATGGAATATCATCTGTAGCTGAACATAAGCTCTGTTATCACAAAAACATTACATACTTTGAGGAACATGCAGTTGATATTACAGAGTGTCACTGACAAAATGTGATTCCCTCTCAAGGCAGAAACCATTTAAGCTGCTGATAGTAGCCGTGAACTATGTACAGTCAAAATTATTGTCAAGCTTTATGTTTAAAATAAGATGATCTGCAGTGTGTTGCAGGTAAATATTTGTCTTGTTTTAGAGATTGCTAATACTTAGTGGGTGTTCACCCTGAATTCAAATTAAGATTTACTTCCTGCAAGCAGTGCTAGAAGAGAGGTGAAAGACATTTGTCCTACATGCTGAACAAAAGCCATTGGGTAGGCACAGGTCACAGCACTGTGTGGTGACCTGTGGTGCCAGTGCAAGGAGAGCACCTGGTAGTAATTTCCACACATGGACAGCTTGATGCTTTTTGCCCAAGCAGAACATATCAATGGGCAGTGCATAGATCAGGATTTCAGATAACTAAGTTCTAATTTTGAGTGCAGTAGCATCTGACCTCGTGCGATGCACTTGGATTTCCTCTGCCTTGGTTTATTTCTCTTTGTAACGGGGTATTAATTATGATTTTTCTCTGGAAAATATTTGATTTGATGAAATCATTTTACAAAAGCCAGTTAATTACCACACTGAAAAGTAATTCAGTGGCAGTGCAAATACTGTGATGACTGGTCTGAAGACAGTAAGTCAGTAACTTCACCAATGTATCACTAATATTGTCAACAAAATTATTGTGCAATCCTTAGGTAGGTAAAGTTCTTATTGAATTTGCATGACAGACTTGGGCTCTGTGTGGGAAAATACTTTGATCTTGGAAAAGAGCCATCAGTTTGAGAATGGAAATTAGAATGAGGCTTCTGATTTGGCTCTGGTCAAAGCCTCCTCTCTGAGGCTCAGGATAATGGAAACTTTTATTAAAGGTGACTGCTCAGCATTTGAGGGAGTGGAATCATCTGTGAGGGCATGCAGGATCTTAGTATTTAGGAGCAGCTTGTACAAGCTGAAGAGGAACAAGGCCATCTGAGTTGAAGGGCCAGGGACATTGCTTACTGTCCTGTTAATCAGCCAAGCCTTGATCTTAACGATAAATAAGATCTATATTACCTGATCATCATGTGGACTGCTAATCTCAGGGAAGAAGAAATTTTTCATTTGTGCCAGATATCCTGACTGGCTTCTCTGTCGATGAAATATTCCTACAGTATTATCTTACAAGCCTGAAGGCATTTTTACACATTATGGGCAGACTTGTGTCATGTGTACATTATGTTCTGCCTTCTACTTACGTAACTGGGAAAATTTTTTCTTTCAACTGTCCCACTCATTACTGAGTTTGGTCAAGCTGCCCTTGAATACAGACAGTGGCTGGGACTTGATAAGAAACTAGAACCATTGCAATGAATCAAAAAGCCCAGGAGAATGCTTGTGTTACTGTCATTTGCATGAAGTTCCCCTCAGAATTCCTAGGGCTAGGGCCCTTTCTGGATTGGCACTACTGGTTTGCAGGTGAAGTCTAGCAAGGTACTGATTCTGAATTATACCAGAAGGTGAGGAAGAAAGAGATGAGAGAGAAAGCTGCAGGTCAGCAATTCTTCATATGCTCAAACAGCCAACTAAGATATATTTAGTACTTTAACTAGTAGTCCTAGATGCCATTTCTTGAGACATGTTGATGATGTTACTTTTATAAGGAAATCGTATCTATCAATAAAGCCCAGAGCAAGTTTAGGTAAAATATTGCTGTGATGTCTGTAGGGAGGAGCAATGATAGGAAAGCGAACACTTCAGAAGAAATGAAATTGGGCTCCTTTGCAAGTGTGATGCCATTAAACCTCTAAAATCTCTCCTGGAGTTTTAATTTTCTGTCTAGCATCAGGCTGATTTGAGCAACTCTGGGACAGAAGCTTCACTGTAAAAGCACTCTCAAAGACTCTTGGTGAGCTGAATGGCATTGTTCATCTTCACTGGTGTTGGGCAATATACGCTGTTGGTCACGGCCTGTTACAGTAGCAGTGGCAAAGAGGATGTTTGCAGAAATTCTTTTGAATGGCAAATTGTTTTAATATTCCCCAGCTTCAGGCCTTTGCCTTTCTGGTTCAGAGGTTTCTCTAGCACACTTGCACTATTCCTACACCAGATTTGTGTCTCATGGACTCCATGAAGAGCTAAGCTGCCAGAGAACCAGGCCTTAGGATTTAAATTTCAGGCTTATGGAATCTTAAGTAACACTATGTCTTGGATGACCTTGTATGACATCAGCCTTTTAGCCAAAGGATATTCCTAAATAAGTCAAACTCAGACTAAATGCACAGAGGAACTTCTTTAAACATAGTGTTAGGAAAAATAGTGTAACAGATCAAAAATGGCATCTGGTGGACTTCAGTGTTTACTTGATGTAATGCTATTAGAACAAAAAGATCTCTGTGTCCTAGCTGTGTTTCCAAAATAGTAGCCATCATTTTCTGTTTGTTTTGAATTTGATGCTACAGAGCTATGAGAGCCCAAATGTTTTTAGTGTACGCAGTGTAAGGAAATGGCTTTTACCCAATGTTAGTGGCCAGAAAATCATCGTAGTGCTGGGCTAGATTTTCTTAAAATGAATCTTTGTTTTACACAGCCTTTTAGTATCTTATGAGTTGAAAGCAATTTGTAATATAAGCACGTTTTCTCAGTTTACTTGAAATGGTAAGAGCTAGTGCATGATAATATGAGATAAATTGCTCTACAGAGTGTGTATACTCATATTACGTGACACTGTAATATGTTTGTGTGTATGTGCCATCTATACATACACACCCCAGAGGTGTGTATCACACATACAGCAGTGATGTATCTATTGAGATTAGCATTAATATTTACATGATGCATTGTAGAGCCATCCAGTAAGTAGACTGTAGGCTGTTTCCTCTGGACTGTGATGATGGCTGGACATAAGTCTGCCATACTTACTCTAACGTTTTTAAACTCCATGCAGATTAAAGTGCATGTTTTCATTACAAACAATCTTACTTAAGTAGATTTTCTTCTTTCTTAGCTTATATGCTGGAACCTCACCCTTGAATTCAAACTTACGTTATACCAGGTTTATAATAGAAGTTTCTCAGTTGTTAATGAAATGTAATGTTTTTTCTAGTACTGAAACGTGGTTTTGCAACAAATGCTGTTTTGTAAGGAACAAAGTTACTTAGTCTTTATCAGCTCGACTTCAGGGGTAACATCTGGCTCTTCAGAACATTTTTGCTGTGGTTTTTGTGCCCAGGTCACAAAATAACAGCATGCATAAGGAATCATAATCCATTACAGAAGAGTAATCTGAATATGTGGTGAATCAGTGCTGCATATTTTTGCTGGCACTTGTTTGAGATGCCTTTGACACATGTAATGCAACCACCCATGACTTGTAAAAGCCTTTCATGATGTATTAAGTGTGTGCTGTATAAAACACAATAGCAGTGCGGATTTAATGTGTATATGAATTCTGTATTTAAATCTGTTAAACAAATTCTTCCTTTTCAGGATGTGGATGCAAACAGCATATCCTAATAGAAGTCTTTGGGGAAAACTGTGTGTTTAAAAACTGCTCAAGCTAACATGCTTGGATTATGTATGAACTGATGAAGCCATTATGCTTCATATTACCGTATCAGTATTTGGATGTCCATACTCGTCTGATTCTAGACCTGAAAAGGGAACAAGCAGGAGGTTTGGTTTGGTAGATAGTTTGTTAGCTTAGTTAGGTAAGCCAGCTAACATTTAATTGTTTGCTGGAAAGTACACTTAAATAACACTTGTTTAGAGCCTGCAGACACTCTTGATAGATGTGAATTAACTCATTTAACGTCAGCTACGCTCATTGGAGAATTAAACCATTGCCCTATGCCAGTGTGTGCTAATACAAGCTGCCTAATGTGTCAGTGCTGCCTCTCAGTCTCAGTGGATCTATATTTGATCTGCAGTTTAGTATAATGCTAGGTGACATGTTCCAGTGTGCCTTACGTTGTTAAATACATTTGCTTTAGAGTGGATGGTGAAATGAATGATGCATACCGAATATGATTATGGCAGCCTTCCAGTACCTAAAGGAGGCCCACAAGAAAGCTGTAGAGGTACTTTTTACAAGGACATGTAGGGATAGGAAAGGGGGCTTTAAACTGGAAGAGGGGAGATTTAGATTAGGTGTTAGGAAGAAGTTCTTTACTGTGAGGGTGGTGAGACACTGGCACAGGTTGCCCAGAGGAGTTCTGGCTGTCCCATCCCTGGCAGTGTTCAAAGCCAGGGTGTATGGGGGTTGGAGCAACCAGGTCTAGTGGAAGGTGTCCCTCCCCATGGCAGGGGGTTGGAACTAGGTTATCTTTAAGGTCCCTTCCAATCCAAACCATTCTATGAAAAGTGAGTAGATGTTAGTGTGGATCTTCGCCAGACTGATCACATGATAAAAGGCATTTGTTGACAGTATTGGTCTATCAGACTGGTGCCTGGACAGTTAAGCAAGTTCTTAACTGCTTATTCCTCTCAACTTAGGTGTGTGCAAGGATAGGTGCAGGTAGATGCAAGCACCTATTCCCCTACTCCTGGCTGGCCAGAGCAGGTGCAATCTCAGTCCAGCACTGCCTAGGCTCTGCACTTTAGCAGAGGTTTTTAAGTGGTTTATGGAGGCCATCAGGAGGTTGCCAAAACAAAGGTTTGTATGAGAACCAAGGGATGATCTAGAAGCCCCAGTTATGGCTGAATTTAATTCTGAGCCAGTGCTGCCCTCTGCTGAATGGAATGCTGTTCTGGTTAAATCAAGTACTGATGCTTTTTGTTACTTGAAATTAAGCAAGCAACTGATTTAAAACTCTTCTCCAAAAATATAGCATGTGTACTGTTTAGATGATTTAGTTGAAATCTATGCTTTCTCTAAATACCAACTTTCCTGTTTGTCAAACCCAGACCATGCATAGTTGGGTGGGTGAGGATTTGCCAGCTAGGACAACTACAGCTTCCTCAGGGCCCGGTGAAGGAAACTTGGAAGAGAAATGTAAACAGGTAGACTAAAAACCGTGTGCACTAATCACACTAATCGTGTTTGCAGTCTCAACTCAATTGTCTAGCTGTGTAAAGAGACCTTGACTGGGAGCCTGAAGAAAGCGTGTCTGTCTGAAGTTAATGTTTGCTTTGGTGTGCTTTTCTGTTAATTCTCTTGTTGTAGTCCCACATAAGCAACCAGGGTATGAGATCCTCTTGTTTTATGGGACTGCCAGTGTTGCAAGTCCATTGCCAATGTTTGAGCAACATTTCAATAACTTGAAAGCTGCTTTCACATAGCTCAGGCAACTAGGTGCTTTTTCTGCTTGGTCTGTTGGACCAGCAACAGCAGGCACTTAGGTCACTGACCACATTTCCTTTCTAAAATTGGTGGATTTTTCCAGTTAGCCTTGATCTTTTTGCTTAATGAGCCCAAACCATTTCAAAGAGACTTTACTATAATTCAGCCAAATTGCAGAGGTTACAGATTTTGATAGATCTGTCCAACACCCACTGTCTAGGTAAAGCCAAAACCCAAAAGCTGCTGAAGTATTCGTGTCCCTTTAGCAGCTGACACTGTTGGACAGCATGAATTGCATTGACCTAAGTATGAAACTTTGGGAGCTGCTACCAGCTTGTGGAAACTGATCCCTCACTGCATTGTTATAAGGAAAATAATAAAGTTACATAAGCAATCCTTTGCAAATGATTCAAGAACCTGATGTGGAGCCAGATCCCCTCACTAGCATAGTCAGGCTCTGAAGTCACTGGAGTTTATCCAGCTCAAGCCAGCAGAGAACTGCTTCATTAAGATTAGATATTCTGTAGTGTCTACATTATATATCACTGAAAGGAGATGGATTAGGGTTCCACTAATTGTACAGGGACACAAAGGCAAGGGAAAATTCAGCTTTTACTCCTTCTTCAACTGTGTATCATCAAGCATGAGTGTTGCATGGAGAATGTTTGTACATTGTGTACAGAAATAAGGTTTTATTTTTTGTTTTAAATTTATCTACTCCAGTAATCTAATGAAACAAGGGCCAAGATTTTCAGAAATTGCCAGTCATTTGCAAATATGAAATGTCCTCTGGTTTGTCACAAGCTGAAAATCCACAGATTTAAAATACTTAGAAACATTATCTGTAAAAGATGTCCTTTGATTAGATAAATATGTACTAGGTGAATGAAACTTAGAGGATTGTCAAGTGTGTCCAGGTCTAACTAGATGCTTTTCATTGCTGAAATAAAACTAACTGTATTAAAATTGGGGAGTATTACAAGAATGAAACTTGGAGCATGTTGTAGATGTGTTTTCAAGGTATCATGTACCTTCCACCTTTTGAGGTCAGTAACAGTGTTCTTGATTTTATGGTATCAGTGACCAAGACCTTTGTGTGTTAAACCTTAAGTAGGAGATTATGGCTGAGCTTTCAAATAATGGCTTTTGCCTTGGCTGTGTTCTTTTTAAATAGACCTCAGTCATCCAAATGCACTTCTAGGTTTGTTTTAGGCAAAAGCCATTATTTCACTCTATTTCCCTATAAGGTCTTCAAGAATGACCTTATTTCTAACCCATCAATGGGAGAAAGGTGTATGAAACTCGTTCCCACCTCACTGTACCTTGGGCAGCTTCTGACTTGCCAGTTGATATCTCCAGGTATTCTAATCTCTGAGGAATCTCTCAACCTGGAAATCTTGTTGATCAACCTTCCTGTTTTATTTTGATTTTCATCTCAATATGAGATCTGTTTGTTCTGACACGTAAGATCTGCATGTCCACTTCTAACCATCCAGGATATGCATGCCATTCACAAACAGGAATGTACTTTGGCATGACTTGTCATTTTGCATTCAGTTCAACATGCTGATTGTTGTTCTGAGATCTCGTTTGCAGTAAAATTTTTATTACAGAAGATGCTATGTTGGTGAAAACTTTAAAGTTCTTGGATCAAAATGGACAGAAATACACGTCCTTGTTGGATACCAGGCAGGCTTCATGGCAGAGTTGCCCAAAACTTCAGGTCAGAGGAAGGTAGAATATAAGTATGGAGTTAAGAAAGCCATGGGGAAAATCGTCTCCCCACTTCTTTCATGCTTAGATCTTTAGCGTGAAGTGAATAATGACATACCGTGTTTCTGTTCAAGTCAGTGAGAGTTTTGACAGGAGGCAGCATGATCCATCTGGAATGAGGAGTCTGAAGACCTGTTGTTTGCTGCAGTCCTTGGAAGCCCATTGAGTGTTGTGTGCTGCAGTTCTTTGTTGGCCGTATGAAAAGGATGTTATTTACCAAACTTTCATAGATGGAAAATGTTTTCATATACAAAACTGTGTTACTGCAAATTGGGGCTGATAGCAGAAGGAACAGTGTAGCTTGAATTGCAATTTGTGCACTGAAACAATGAGGTACTTTGATTCCCCTTCACTATGAAAGGGTTTTTGTGTATCCAAGTTCATCATCTGCTACAAGATTCCACTTCACAGGGAACTACAGATACACTTAATTATTGCAACTTTAAAAACATAAAATTCCTTCTTTGAATCAATGAGAACAGTGACTGTACAGTTATCACTACAACAGTGAATTATATTTTTACCCTCCTCCTTTTCATTTTTAGGAAGTTTTCATAGAGGTCAGACACAAGTGTCTTGCTTCTCCTAAGCCTGTATGTAAGCTGTTCCAAAATAAGAGCACTTGTAGTTTTGCTTTTTACTTTGTGATTTAAGCCACTGTTTGGTACCCTGATATGTATTCCCAAGGTTGATGCGTCAATGTCTACACCCCTGTTGGAGAAGGTGGTGCTGCAGACCATCAGAGGTCATTTATCATTGCTTCATTTTTATTGTTCTTTTAATCAATGTGTATATTTTTGTATATTTTCAAGGCAAAGGCAGGGGAAAATAAACAGAATTGGTGCAATCCACATGCGTTGTGTGCTGCTGAGGAAGCCTGGTTAGGAACATGTATATTGATTACTCTTGCAGATCTGCCCTCTGATGTATTCTGCTTCCATTCCCATTTTATTCCATTGTCTTAGTTCATGATATGCAGAGCTGTATGTTTGCTAATGGAGTTAGTGGAGACCCTGTTCTGACAGCTGTTCTATCCAGGCAAATAGGGCAAGCCCTGTCCAGTGAATTTAATTGTAAAATTCTCTATTATTTCAGTGGTACCTTGGTTTTACTTAAAAAACGTAGGGATTCTGGTGGGGTTTAGCCCATCCATGAATGAGAGAATGGTGGTTTTCACCATCCCAGTAGAACTTCCACTTCCAATAGAGTCTTCTGTTGCTGAAACAGCCTCAATGGTAAAACTTGCAAGGAGAAGTGGGAAAACAGAAGCAGGGATTGTCTGTCTGATGAAACAAACTTGTCAGATCCTTAGGAGAAGGAGAGATTGGGTGTGAAGAAAACTAGGCCCATTCACACTTAAAATAGAAAGCATGTGGATGATAGATTGTAGTCCTAGATTCTTCATATTTCTGGTTTTATTTGTTTCCTGTAAATGTTTTCAGTAACTTGTTCAATTGAAATATATGCTGGACAGGATGATGGTAAAATTTTCTCACTAGATGTGAATAGCTGTATAATTCCCATCTGAGAAGTTAATGATGTAAATGCAAAAGTACATTGTAAGCTCTAAGAACTAAAAAGTTAACTATAGCAGTTAGCAATTCATTATGACACAACAAGGAACATGTCAAAAATTGGTCTCTAGTGTGGGAGTCATGTTTTTGAATGAAACATACATTGTTTAGCATAAGGATTGCTACCAACAGAATGCATAGTCTTTTCAAAAATAAAAACTTACAGTCTTTTCTTTCTTCCTTTCAGGCAGCACAAATAGTCCTGATTTCTCTCTTTGAATTGAACACTCCTGAGTTTACCATGTTACTTGGTGCCTTGCCAAAAACATTCCAGGATGGTGCTACCAAGCTCCTGCACAACCACCTCAAGAACTCGAGTAACACTAGTGTGGTGAGAGGCCCTTCTCCTTGCAAACAGCAAAGCCCCAAAGACAGCAGCTCATTGATAAGCTGTTGCAGATGTTCAGTAGCACGAATTATCTGTAACTGTCTTGAAGCAATATGGCAATAGAGGCTTCTATGTGATGTTGCTTTAATGGGAACCATTAAAACAAAACACTCAGTTATTTTTTAACTTAACATAGCCATAACCAGTACATATTGTAGGGGGAAAAGAAAAAAAAAGAAAAGGATAAATTTGTGTTTTTGAAAATCCTGGCAGTAACAACCTTTGGCTAAAACAGAAATCCTGATACCACAGATTTTCTGGGCCTACCACTACTATTGAAATCAGTTATATTGTCTTCTTGGAAGCTCGCAGGATCTACAAGGTCTCCTCAGTCTACACCTAGAGGAGACCTACAAGGTCTGCCCAGACTAAACCTATTACCTTATGCTTTGGTTTTACATGTTGCTTTTGCATATTTTTATTTCTCTGAAGCAATATGTTAGTAGAAGATTTAAGCGTGTATCTGAACCTCTTTTTTCCTCCGAGCAGCAAGGATTAGGGTATTTTTTGCCTTTTTTTATGTGGAAATCTTGTGAAACTTGCTGAAATTTGAACCCTCCTGTCTTCGTGCTTCTACAGGGAAAAGTAGACCTTTGTCTACTCTAGAACTGCAACATTAGGCTTCCAGGCAAATGGAATGGTTTCTCTAGTACCTTTGACTTTGTGTGAACAGAGTCATAATTGGGAGCAATTTCAACTCATTTTGGTGTGGTACAAATGATTGTGGAGGCCAGTGGAAAAATGATAAGTTAGATTACTTATGCTTGTAACAAGCACAATCAGAATGCTTTAGACAATGCGGGAAATAGCTGCATAATTAAATTGCTAAATTGCCAGGATAATGGTTTGCATACTTTGGAGCCTGGCAAAGAGTGTCCAAGAAGCTGGGTAGCCTGGTGGATTGATAAGCCATTTATCTGGTAATACTTGCAGGCTGTGTGTGTTGCAGAGTTAAAATTGCAGGTACTGTGGATTGTAGGAAAGTGCACATGCATTCTTTATCCTCAAAGCAGTACCTTCAAGAACATACTAATGACTACATGAACCATGGCTGCAGATTTTTAGGTCAAGAGCCAGAACCAAAACTGTACTAAGCTTGTCTAGCACAAAGGCAATATTTGGACCTGTTGTCGTATACTCCTGCCTGTGCATTGCAGCGTGTTGCTAATCCCTGTCTTCTGCCTCTGTGCCAGGGTTCCCCCAGCAATACCCTTGGTCGGACTCCTTCCCGGCACTCCAGCAGCAGAACCAGCCCCTTAACGTCACCTACCAACTGTTCCCACGGTGGGCTGTCTCCAAGGTAATGTGACAGCCTAATTAAACCACTTCTACAAAATAGTAAAGGATTTCAACACTGAGTGTGCATTTGCAGAATATGACTCACTTTGAAAGCAAAAACAAGACCAAAAGTTTTCTGGTCTTCTCCAAAGAAACAGGGTTGGAACATGGTAACACATGGTTGGTGATTGACTTCGGTGTTCCAGTCCTCATGTAGTCTGTGTAATCTTAATGTCTTACAGTACCAATTTTCTTTCATAACTAGGCCTTCTCCAGAACTACATTTGTGGGTTCAGTAAAGGTAAAATGAAATGCCAGTATTAGAAATGAGGTGGTGTTGGGGTTGCAAATACCATGAAGTATATGATGACTTTCATGTCAAGAGTTTCAGACTGTCTATATTTTAGGTGTGTCCTTGTGCTTAGTAATTCATCTGACTGTAGTACAGTGCTTGTGCTATTGAGAGAAGTACTGAATTTCCTCTTCCCCTTGTATGCTTTGTGAGGATGCAGAACAAGCAGAGGTGGCGACTGTGTTTCAATGCTGAATACCTCTCAACTCACTCTCCTGGCTGCTTACCAGAAGAATAGTGGCCTGATCCTTCAGACAGCAGGTCTATTACAACCAGGTGTTTTGCTGAAGATGCAGGTGCTACCCTAGAATATTTTGGTCCACTACGAAACCTTTTATTTTGCAAACATGGACACTTGGATATTGGGAATGTTCGTGTTTCACACCATAAAAACTTAGAGCAGAGGAGATGAGAATTTAAACAGTGTGCTCTGGCACTACGGAAATACTGGAGAAAGTGTTAGGTTGTTACTTGGAGAAGCTTTGATTTATGCTGGGAAAGCTTAAAAGCCGCTACTTTTGTTTGCCTGCCCTCTCCATGGGAGGTCATGTCCCTTTATCATGGAAGAGATGGAAACATGGTGAGTGAGGACTGCAGTCTGTAGTCCAATGTAGTAATTTACACTGAAATTTAGCCCTGTCATGATGTGCTAAACCATGTCTGGAGGGATGCTTAGACATGTGAGTTCCCATGTGTCAGGAAAAATATAGGCTTTTAGCCTTTCATAAGTAGTTAAACTAATTCCAGCAGCATATGAGGAACACATAGGGTTTCCCGAGGAAATTTTAAATATCTAAATACATCTTTGTGACCCCTAAATCTGCTGTAATCCAAAACTAGACTGGGAAGTTGCAAGCCAAGGTCAAGTTGCCTATTACAATTTTTTTTTTAACAAAAGTTTCATTAAGAAATTAAGTGGTAGAGTTTCAGGGGAATGGTTCCAACTATGTTGCTTCCTTTTTGACAAGTCTGAGCGTTGTTGCCCTGCTGATTTGTCATGGAAAATTATAAACTGAGATATATCTCCATGTGATTACCTTTTGGCTTTGCTGGCCACATTTGCATGTGGCACTTATTTTATAAATCCATCACCTTTTACCATGCTTTTTGGGTTTTACCATTGGTACATGACTGTGTTTTGCCACTTCACTCACTGCTTTTCAATTTGTCTTTGCATTCTTCTCACCTCTTGATGTCAGGATGCATGTATCGAATTATTGATTAAAGCTTTCAGCCTACACATAATACTGTGTCGCTGTTGTTTTCTAGCATTTTGGGTTTAGGAACTGGAGGGTATTTTCCCATGCGATGATCTCAACAGTTAGAGAGGTCATGTAATGCCAGAGCATTCTGCCATTAAGTTTTCAAGACTGAAACTGCCATTGATGCGGTGGGCCAGGAATTTCCTTTAGAAAAAAATCATTCCTTCAATTTTCTATGGAGCTCTTGGAGATGTTGATCCAAAAATTTAGGTGTCTTTTAAAGAAAGTTGTCCTACTCCCTTGCTGGATTTAGTTATTCAAGGATGATGAGTCAAAGATAATTTTCAATGATAGATGAAAGTGGAAGCTGCTGTAAAAGCCCTTTAAAATAATGAGGGGAGAAGTTCTACTTTATTTTTTGTGAGTGAACTCTGAGCAGCAACAGTAGCTGCCGATTTTTACTGTCTGTAGAAAAGTTGGTGGAAAGCACTGCAAATCAGTGACAGTGAATTCTGATGCTCTGCTGGACTGCATCCTTCTTGAAAATGTCTTGTGTAGCAGTTTGAGAATGGCTCTGACTTAGAGAACAAAGGAATTTAGCTCTGTTTCTAAGAGTACATGTGGTCATCCTTCTTTCAGACAAAAAGCTTTGGAAGATAAGCTAACAGATTGCAGGAAGTAGGGTACACTGCAGAATAGCAGTTGTTAGTGTAGATGCTTCTGTGTCATGTTTCCATTACAAATGCTTGTCGCTTGCTATTCATCGGTGTAAAATGTCACTTTTCTCTCTACAAACTTGGAAAATGAGCACACTCAAGTCATTCTGATAGCAGTGTAAAAGGATCAAGATTCCCACAGTTTCTCTGTGTAGCCCTTCTCTTAAACAAGGCTTGGCTTTACATTTTTGTGGGACTCATTGCTGCTGGATTGTACGAAGGTTGTGTATGCCCATTGCTTCCTAGGGTGCTCCATGTACAGGCCCTGCTTACCTTGTCCATGCCTGTGTCTTACAGACAGCCTGAATGCAGCCAGTTAAAAGATTATCTCCAGTTCTTAATGCCAGTTTTGAAGATTATACTGTTCTTTACATTTTTTTCTTGATGCACAAATTGGAGGAGTCTCCTCTAGAGACATACGTCTATGGGGCTGGGATATGTGTAGAAAGGATAGTTTGGGATGTGTACAAATATAAACATGCTGCTAAGCATAGTTGCTCTTGCATATTACTAATGGTTTGTGGACATTATCCTCAATCAGCAAGGCTTTGTTGATACAGACTTTCTATAGTATGTGTGTATGCCATTGCCCTTGGGTCACATTACTTTTTCCGTAATATTGCCATCAAAACTGAATTCCAGATGACTGATTTTTTGTGTGTGTACTTGTGTGTTCACATATTTGAGCGCTCTGGATAGATTTTTGAATGTTTTGCTTGAATTGGACTTTATGGATGCAAACAGCTAATTTGTCTATCCATATGATAACATCTTCTTAAGTATCCTCTAGTGTTAGTGTCTTCAGAAGGATAACATGCTTTCAGGGCCTTGGGCAGAGTCCTTCCTTCTGCTTTCATTTGCTCCATCCAGTTCTGCTTCATGATCACTAGAACATATCCACTGCATTCGTGAGTTACTTCTGCATTTGTACCTGCTTTTTTTTTTGTCTTGACAGTTTTAATTTTTGGGGAGAGGAGTTACGGAGGAAAGAGGTGTTTTCTGAAGATGAAAAGCAGGGAGGGCACTTGTGAAGACTGAAAATAATAGGAAAAAAACCCCAGACTTCTAACTGAGAAGAATGTTTCCTGGGCAGTGCTCAAATGAATGGCTTGAGTTTGTGTTGGACAGAGAAAATCTTCGGAGATGTAGTGAATGGTTTATTATGACAAAAAGGAAAATACTAAGCTGGAAGTCCTCCAGTGTAAGAATACCATTCTGAATGGCAAATGAACTTCTGTAAACTCAAATGTTATATTCAGGTTATGAATTTTCACCTAGAATTCTGTAGGAATATTTGAAAGAATGGCAAATTAATACATCTGCCCTACTGTTTCTGCCTTTATTAGTAGCTCAAAACCTGTGCTTAGTTCAAATCATTAAAAAAATAAACCAAAAAACTAACAGTTTAGTCCTTCAAAGATCTCTAGAGGAAATGCAGCAAAATGAGGGGCTAACAATTTTACCTGCGTAAGTTTATGTGCTTGGTTTTTTCCCTGATAATAGAAAATACCATTAAAAATAAAATTTTGGTATTAAGTTGAGCAAGGCATGGAAAAAGAATTAAAATAAGCCACCCACCTTATACAGTAAGAACAAGCCTGCATTTTTTGGTGGCCTGTGTGCAGGTAGGTGAGACCTGAGCTTTGAGACTTCTGGTCAGGAGTCTGGGTGTCTGGTGTATTTCTGTATTAGTTGCATGTAATAGCTATGTTTTTTGATTGCTGGTTGACAAATAAATTTCTTGACACCACTGTTCAGAGGAGTTCTTTCAACTGGCTTTGCTGCTGTTTGCAATTCTTGTCTTGATTGCTGCTTCCGATCTTGCAATATCTTTCACTTTCATATATACAAATGTGACTTTCCAAGATAGTGTGCTTAATAGAAACAAAGCAGTGTCCTGGATACTCCACCAGCTCAAGCATCTGTATTCTCATTTAGAAGATGATTTTGAAAATCTGTGAAGCATAAAGGGAACAGGACAAATGCAAAGGTTAGACAAATTGACACAGGGTCGGATGCCTTGACCCAAAAGTGCAGGATCAAACAGCAACCAGAAGAAGCTTGTGGAATTTTGAGAGATCTGAAATGACTTAGAGGCTGGTTTCATCCAGTCTTTCCAAGTTTTTCTGCTGAGAACTGGTCCGAGTCCCCCAGTTTACGAGATAAGTTTTCATTCTGGACTGATTTCCACTTGCTGCATATTTGGGGTCAGTTGAATCTGGTAAAATAGAATCAGATCTCAAGCCCTGCAAAGATGTGCTGGTTGTGTGGGGCCTGATTGCAGGCTCTTTTAGAGGCACCAGAAGCCAAACTTTACAAGGTACCCAACTTTACTTTCTTCTGGGGATATCCTATTGCTCACAAGTACCTGCTTAGAGTTTGAATACAGATGTGTGGTCAGGGATTGCTTCCTTAGAATATATTGAGTTGTTTATAGAAGCTATATCCATTTTATAAAATTTACGTATAGTAGAAGCAGGGACTATTTTAGTGTGAACTGTATCATTATGTCAGGAATAAAAGTGGAAATGAATAACAAAGGCCAAAACAATGACTCATGAGGCTCAATGGAGTATTCTTGTTTAATTTTGTTTCTATTAATTTTTTTCTCTCTCTCCAAGGCAGCATGACAGCACTAAGCCACTCAGATTATAGTTTCTTTTTTTTCTCCCTCTCCTCTCTCTGTTTTTTCTCTTTCATTTCTCCTCTGATTGCGGCAGTCGGTTCTGGGGTTGGAGTGCAGATGGGCTGTCGAAGCACCCCCCTCCCCTTTCTCAGCCTAACTCCATCCCCACTGCTCCTTCCCACAAGACTTTCAGACGCTCTTACTCTCCCAGGTAACAAGCTACCTGTTAAACCAACTTGTCTGAGGTGTCACAGTATTATTTACCTTTCACACTGTAGGATTTGTTCATACATGGGAAATGATTTGCAGAGCCTTTGGCTGGAAAAGTAGAAGAGGAGATGATAGTTTTCGGAGAGCAGAGGTGACAGGCAGCCACTTGCTCGATGCTCGGGGAAGATGTGGCATGCAAGTGCGGGGCGGGGGAAATAGTGTTTTTTTTTCCAGACTTCCTCCCTGCAGGAAGCAAGAG
>NW_009937729.1:106083-107599 GCF_000696875.1 Nestor notabilis
AGTTGGTTTCCAATGCAGAACACAGTTGTTGGGCACTTTCAGCAGGCACTGGTTGCATTATGATAGCACGGGCAAGGTCTTTAAACTTGGCTATGTTGTGCAAGCAGCACACAAGTACTTTTTAACAGGCAAATACAGCTCAGTAATGATTTCACATCTGCAGTAGTGAATACCCATAGGGCAGTGAGGATGAAGCTTGCACAGTGTGATTGTAGATGGAAGATTTAGTATAGAAATAAAAATTGTCTTTACCACAAGATTTAGGTTATCAATTCCTAATTTTGACATCTCTTCTTCCTCCTGTGCCATCACATTTTCTTCCAATCTATATACAGATCTTTAGTCAGTAGAGTGGACTAAAGCCGTATACTGATTTTAATTAGAAAAAAAAAATAAATCTAAATACAAATATGATTTCTCAGACCTTTTTGTTAAATTTCTTGAATTTTTTTAAGTTTATACACTAACAACAGGTATATTTGTCAGGAGAAACCACATCTATGAAAGCCTATTACCTGAGGAAAGACTACATAGTCTTCCTTGAAGCAAGAAGTTCCTAATGAAAAACTGTTGAAAGAAAAGCAAACAAATTGTTCTTTGAGGGCTCAAAATCTGGGAATCTGTGACGTCTGAGAGAAAAAATAGAATCCCATAGTCCATACCTCTGTAAATACTTGCAGAATTAAACCTTTTAATCAATGTTCTGGCTCTTCTAGGACATGAAAATATCTGTGGAAGAGATACATGTTAATTTTTGGAGTTAAATTAGTTGAGAATTTTTTTCCTCCCTTCATTACCTGAGACCAAGGTTTAGAATAATTTGATGTTCCAGCCCAGAGACAGAAAGTGCAAGGAAATGAATTACTGTGTACTGCTTGAGGATGCTAAACTGTTGATTACTTACACATAGTTTGGATTGGAAACTGATTAACAGTTTATGGAAGTAAAATGTATGTCATGTCAGACTGGAAAACTGCCAAATTATATCTTAATAAACTTGTGGAAAGCTGCATTGCTTTAGTGCAGCAGAAGATGGAAAATAATGTTGTGACATCCCTAAACACTGCTCATCTCTACTTACTGCTTATTCATCCTGTGACTTTCCTCTAGTTTCCACATGGGTCATAATTCGTTTTCCTTTTGTGCCTTTTTTTTTCCTTTTCCTTTCTGAAAGGTGGGTGTAGTTGCATTTTATTTTTATTCTTCCCCATTGTGTTGTCTGTGAAGTATTCCAGTGCACATGCTGTCAATAGACGTGTGTGTTCACATGTAGAGTTTTTGTTCATGTAGAACACAGTCATAATGTGATCTCCTACACAGGCTTACTCTTGACATATGAAATCACTGGATTCTTTAGATTTTTATTAAAACGTGTTTTGTGCTTCGAAAAATGCATTGGATCAGTGGCTCTTTGTTGAGTAATTGCCTTAGTCCTTTAGCAGTGCAGGGTCTCTACTTGGATCTGGTCTTTGGTAGCAGTGTAGGGCAAAATTCATCCCTGAGGCAAGAGTGATGA
>NW_009937729.1:107642-109716 GCF_000696875.1 Nestor notabilis
GGATCGTGTGGTGTGTTGTGGGGTGGGGGGGGGGTACGCAGGTAGTCACATGTATACCTTCTCAAAGGGCAGTTTAATTGCTCACTTAAATACTGTATGAAGAACGCATTAAGATCTATGAATAAAACATTATTGAGGTCAAACTTAATGTTTTCGAGATCATAGAAAACAAAGGTTTTCCTGTCCCTGCCTGATACTTATAAAGAGTCTAAAAACTGCCTTCACTTTTGCCTGGAAAGCTATCACAGTGCATTAGTGTCATTCAGCCCTCTGAAAAGACTCAAATACTTTGAGTTCTTTAGGTTTATAAACAGCTTTTGTTTCCTGATCTTGGTCTTTAAGTGGTTTCTCTTTCTTCCTGGCCTGACAGGCACTGTTTAAAGCTGGGGAGTTGTTCTTTGGTTTCTTTGCCAGAATACATGGTGCTGATGCTTGTATGAGTGTAGTGCGAGCGTGTTGCTTGGGAGCTGGGGATTATGGCTATTTTCAGTGTGTTAATCCCAAAGGAATCGGGCAGCACCAATCTTATCCTCTGTCTGAAGTGCCTGAATTTCTTCCAGAAAAATAAAACCAAAAAAAAAGCAGTGGTTCTAGATATTTAACATCCTACTTTTAGATCTACTGAAAATAATAGCTGTGTAGCATGGACTCAGAAGGGATTTTCTGATTTTTTTTTTTATGTTTTTCCTTGCCCACCTCATAGAGAATCTTTCTTTTGTGGAAGAGGAACACAGCCCTTTATTCACCCGTCCTCCTCTAAGCCCATCCCATCATCTTTCCCAAACTGTTAAGACATAGTAATTCACCCCCGTAGGGAGCCACTTCTTGACAAACAACTTGATGTAAATGTTTCAAATTCTTTTGGTTTATTTGCTGCTGGCTCTCTTAAGATCTGAGACTCCACCAGAGAAATTGTTCTTGGTTAACTGGGTCTCTTCGTTAAATGTCTCTTGGAAAATTGATTGTCATGCAAACTTAACTTCTCCTAGACAGAGCAAAACCCTGCCAAAAATGCCTTTTCTTTTTCTTCAAGCTTGTAGGAGATCCTCTTCTTAGCCATATCTTTCATATCATCTGCCCTTGCAGGCAAGGCTTTTTTTCATGGAACTTAATTTTGGATAACTCCTCAAGGAATCCCAAAACTTGTGTGGCTTTATGCTGCTGAGAAATTTCTGAGGAACAGACAGACTGCAAGAAAGTATCAGATTTAAGTTAAAGAATTCCCAAACTTAGGCTCAATACTGAAATGCATCATTTATCAAGGCATTATGCAAGTGGTTTTGGTTTTACTGCTCTATAAATGAAAACTGGACATGTTAGACTAAGTTTTACATCAAGATACATTTTCCTTTTAATGTAAATCTGTCACATTTGAATCCATTCATAGACTATATTTGATATATTATGAAATCTCATTAATTACATTTTCACCAGTTGTCACAACCGTTTAAGTTCTCATAGTAATTGTTTTTCTTTATTTTCCTTTTTAAATAACAGCATTACTGTGCTGGGGATAAGTTTGGGGGGTTTTGTTGTTTACAGAAGCTAACACATTCACTGCTGTGGAATGTGACAAACAGTGGACCTGATTTCCCCTCACAGTGATGTAACACCACCGATTTCAGTGGAGTTTCTCCTAGATTTAGCCCCATTTGAGGGGAGACTCAGACCCAAAGTCTGCTTTGATTCCATCCATGTTTTGTTACGAGTCACTATTACAAAGGGTACGCCAAATCATTTGTCTCCAACTTAGCATTGTTTTCGTTAACAATCAAAAGTGGATTCCAATTTCATATGTAACATTTCATATACGTTTGGTCTTTAGTATGCTGGATTATGACACGGAGAACCTAAATTCTGATGAAATCTACAGCTCTCTTCGTGGAGTCACAGAAGCAATTGAAAAATTTAGTTTCCGTAGTCAAGAGGACCTGAATGAACCAATCAAACGTGATGGAAAGAAAGACTGTGACATTGTAAGTATTCAATTGATTAATGTCCCCACATAGGTGAAATTATAAAATACTGTGTTCAAACCTCGCTTTGAGTTGTTAGTGTACAAAATGCAGTTATT
>NW_009937729.1:109728-139219 GCF_000696875.1 Nestor notabilis
TACTGATTGCTAACTTCTTATACCTAAATTATAGGGTCCCACTAATGTGGTCCTTTGCTCCCTTTGAACTGTAGCCTTCTGTGAAAAGTGCTTTCTCGTGTTCCATGGGAGTCTCATACAAAGTGTTCCCAGGCTCAGATGAAGTGTGTGTAGTCAGGTTTGTGATGGGAAATGTTAGTTCTTAAAATGCATGGGTGGTTTCCCTCACAGGCTTATTTCTTCATATATAGGAAGAACCTATAACCACTCTGAGTGCACAACTCGTTTTGTACATTATGCTGCATGAATGGTTACAGAATTATTTACCATGTGAGAAGACATTTATTTAACTTAATACATGGACTTCAACATTTATGGGAATCTTGAATGATGATTCATATGGGTCCTTTCCAGCTTGAGATATCCAGTGATTCTATGACAGTTTGGCTCCCTATCTGGACAAACAAGTCTGTTAGTAGATTAAGTTAGCCTTCAAAGCTAAACATTCTTGTTCATTTTGTGTTAACTTGCTAAGCTAAATATTCTTGTTCATTTTGTGTTAACTTGCTAAGCATCATTCAGTCTCCTCTGTCACTGGGTTGTAAAGTTTCATGAGGAGGATGGTGCTTTTGCTTCCTTTCTCTTTCTTAGCAAATTGGTTCTGTTCCAGAGGTTCTGATCTTTGCCAGTTTTTGCAGTTTTAGCAATATTAACTTAGATTTAGGAATGTTAATATGGCTTTTTGCCGTATGATCATGTTATATTTTTGGAACAGTTGTACTTAGGGAAGGGAAAAAAAAAAGTGGTAATCTAAGTTTTACTCAATATTATGTTTAAATGATTCTATGCCTCTTCAAGGTATATGAACTCCAAAAAAACTACAGGGTTTGAGTAGTCTTATGTTTTTTCCCTATTTGATCCCCCAGGTGTCTCGAGATGGTGGCCTTGCTGTGCCTACCAGTGATGTCCGTGGAAGCAGTGACATTGTGGAAGGCGGAAGGATGGCTCTAGATAACAAAACTTCCCTACTTAACACCCAGCCTCCCCGCAGCTTTTCAGGGCCACGTGCTCGAGAGTATAACCCCTATCCTTATGCTGACACAATTAACACCTATGACAAGACTGCCCTGAAGGAAGCAGTATTCGATGATGATATGGATCAGCTTCGGGATGGTTTGTATCAGCGTGTATCATAAAACCTCAGGCAGCTTGGTCTGTTTCCGGTATTTTTTATTTATGGGTAGTACTCTCAGATACCTGTCTGCACATGGATACGTTGTGACATCTGAGTCCAGACTTGGTATGAAATACATTTTATTCTCATGTACCATGAGAACCTCATCTGTGGCTATTGAGAACATATTATACCGCAGTTTTGATTTTTGTTTGCTAAGAGTTTTCCCCAGACTAGTCCCTTAAGCATCTGAATGCATCTATGGGGATACTATTTTGGGGACCTTCCACTCTTTGAGTGAAACATCTCACTCAATAGCTTGTTACTGAGCATTTAACTTCATTTAAGTGATGCTACACCTTAGCTTTATTCTTTAGCACCTATGAGTCACTGTACTTTGATCTAAAGATCATACATGTGTTTACCAGCTTTGGGGTGTGTGTGTCTGGAAAAAACTGTGGCAGTTCTTGTCTTGTAGAAGTAATTATTGGAACCGGATTAAATTCAGTTGTCATATCTCTTCCTGGTTCATTAGAAGCCATGAGCTGTGTTACGAACTTACATGAAATTGTGGGCCACTCAGATTCTCTTGCCTGCTTGACTGGGGCCACCTGGAATTTGATGCCTTTTGGGGGGGCCCTTGTTACATGCACTTTGTTCTGTAGGGGATTAGTAATCTTGGCATCTTTGATCTTTTTCCCCATTTCCCCAAGTGATTTGTTGCCATTTGTCCTAGAAGTGCCCATTGACCATTCAGATTTGGTGGCTGATCTTCTGAAAGAGCTCTCCAACCACAACGAACGGGTGGAGGAGCGGAAAGGAGCTCTCCTGGAGCTGCTAAAGATCACAAGGGAAGATAATCTTGGAGTTTGGGAGGAACATTTCAAAACCATTCTGCTTTTGCTGCTGGAAACTCTTGGAGACAAAGATGTGAGATACAAATTTTTGTCTTAATTCTCCTGATACTGCTTCATCTAGGATGATAGTTTCTCCACACTAGTTTAAATGAAACTAGTGTTTGTATGGCATCTCAGCAGTGATGCTGCACTACTTATTTTTCTTTTTCCATTTGAAGGTGGATAACTCTGCTTTCATTTTCATGGTGTTCAGTGATGAGTTTTAAGCTACTCTGACGTGTCCCAGTTTTCCCCTCTCCCTCCTGAGTGCTAGTGAGAAACAACTAGGAAATTGAACTAGAATCAGAAAATAAGTTATCTTCTAATCTAGTACAAAAACTATCAAGATTTCAAAAGTTGTCCCCTTCCAAGTTAGGATGAAGTTACAAGCTCTTAACTATATTATGCCCATGCACCCCAAAAAGGAGAATAAAGGCACCTTAGAATATTCTTCTTTCTCTGTGTGGTTTAACAATCCAGGCTATTAGATCTCATGGGATGCGTCTCTGTCTCTTGCAAAAATGTCATCAAGAATAAACAGCTATTATGGGGCATCTTGTTTTGAAGTATTAAAAAAAAGCTGTGTTATTATCACAGCTTTATATTTGGTAGTTGATCAAAGTGGTAATTTACAGGCTAGCCACTTGGGGCTATTTGTTCAGCTTGCAGCACAATGATATTTGGTAAAGGCTCACCACCCTGCGGCGCCTTCACATCAGAGCCACGCTTCATCTGAATGTTACAATATTTAGTCTTCAAAGCACTTACAGTGCTTCTTTTTTTTTTTGTCAGATTCAAAATCAATGGTATTTCTTATGCTTCTTGTAATGCATATGATGCATGTGCTCAGAAATTTTAATTCTGAAGCAGTGTAGGTGGCTGATATTTTCTCATTGTTCATAGTATAAGCATGAGCTACTCTAGTCCTGCATGTTTAGTCATAGCCTCATCACACATGTATCAGAAGATGTGGTGGCTTTAAGTACCTATGTATTGTGCTACTGGATGAATTTTGCAGATGTATAGCAAGGGACATGCTTTAAAGGCTGAGTATAGAGTAAAATAAGTAATATTCTGTTGAAATGATAGAATCTATTTGGAGTGGCCACAGGCCAGAAACTTAATGTAACAGTTATGAAATTGAAGCAGGTGTTACAAATCCCTTCTGCTAATGATCTTTTGATATGAAGGATTAACACATAGTTCAGTGTTGACTACAATGACTTAACTGTTCTTGAAAGTGATTTTTATAGGAGTTACAGGAAGAGAAAACATTTTACTGTGTCAGTACATGAGAAGCAACTTTGGAGCCCAGGTTGATATCTGCAAGGCTAAGCAGAAGAGGAAGGGCAAAACAAATATGACCTGAACTGCTTTGTAGATTCATGTAATACAGATATGCTGCTTTGGGTACACATTTGTACTTCATTGCCAAAAGATTATGAGTAGACTCATTCTGTGACAACAGTAATTTAATGTGAATTTTTGTGCAAAAGCAAACGAGGAGACCAATTTTGAATTTTAGTTATATTTATTACACTGTTCACATTGCTGGAGCTGGTGTAATGTAAGACCAATATAAGATTTCTGGTGGCATAGGGAGCCATAGAGTTTACTTCAAACTATAAATTTGAGAACTGACTTTTTCTAGCGCGGATTTGATTTCTCATTACACAGCATTCAATAAGAGCCCTGGCACTGCGAGTCCTGAGGGAGATCTTGCGGAACCAGCCAGCAAGGTTTAAGAACTATGCGGAGTTGACTATCATGAAAACACTGGAAGCACATAAAGATTCCCACAAGGAGGTGAGTGAGTCTTTCCGTGTTGCTACTGGGAAAACAATATGTACCTGCTGAAAAAATGCAGGACTTGTGAGACTTAATAGGCAAACACGTTGACCTATCTTGTGACAGAAGTTTCCCATGTATGAAGAGACAGGGATTTTACATGCTAAAGCAGGGAGGAAAAGAGTTGAGACTGACATTGCTGTTTAAGTGGACTTGAAGCTATCTGGAATTTTAGGCATCTGTTTATAAACTTTCCAGGATTTCCCTGCTTATTCTGGGAGAGGCTGAGACCCTGTAGTAGAAAAGTGCATGTTTAATAATTTTGCAGAGCACACTGGAGTCACTGTGTCTGTGTGGGTAAGGATAAGCAATGTACTGGCGAAGACAAAGCTCGTGTCTAAGCAGAACCATCTATGAAAACTGAATGATGAAATCAGACCATGCTGGAGAACTGGGAACTGGTGAGCGACAGGAGAAAATGGACAAAGGCTGTACTGCTGACAAGAAGCTGGGGCAGAGGAAGAAGCAAAGGGCAGGGAGAATTGCATTTTCCTTTTGTGAGAGAACTTGAACTAAAGGTATTCTTCTGGAATAAAACAAAAATCAAGGGACATGATGATAACATTTGAAGTAGATCAAATTACATTTAAGGCTAGTCTTTGTAGGTTGACTTTCAAGCTGGATCTTTTAATCTACCTTGTGCATGTTGCAAGTTTGAACTAAACCTTGGAAAATGCCTTGTGAACTTTTCTGTCTGTGATGCC
This sequence comes from Nestor notabilis, assembly GCF_000696875.1. Taxonomy (NCBI): domain Eukaryota; kingdom Metazoa; phylum Chordata; class Aves; order Psittaciformes; family Psittacidae; genus Nestor; species Nestor notabilis. The sequence goes on from NW_009937729.1 coordinate 114,330, forward strand.
TTTGTTACCGAAGTCCTTGGTTTGAAATCTAAGACACTTATTCTTCTCCGCAACAGGCTTATTCTGAACTAGCAATTTCAGGCATCTCTGGAGAGCTTTGGCCATGAAAAAGATCATTGTATAGATCAGACTGCTCCAGAGCATTGTGTAACTAGCACAACATTACATTAGCTGTGTGTAGCAGAAACTGTACTGTTTAAAAATTAAAACTACAAAACAAAAAACACCCTCAGGGAAAGAAACAGTCTGGGTTTCTCTAAAATGCAAAAGTAGAAAATGGTTAATCCTTTAGTGAATGAAGACTGCTGTACTCTGCCTACCTTCCTCTCCTTGATTTAGAGACTTTGCACTCCTGTCATTTTCAGTTCAGAGTAATAAGAAGCAGTTGTAAATTGATTTCCTGATAAAGCAGTCAGACAAAACGTTATGTTCTGAAGGAGTGCCTTTTATTGGCAAGTTTTCCTGGTTGCATACTTCAGCTCACCTTGACTCAGAGCTCTTAGTATTTTTTGTCTGAGTCCTCCAAGACTGCCATTTCTAGTAGGATCTTTCCAGATTCTCTGACATTGTTTTAATGCCCCTCAGAATTCACTGTCCTCATGGGTTTTAGAGAAATCAAGAACGGTGTTGAAAACATGACACTTTATGACTCTGTACTCCCCACACTGTGTTCTTCACGCTTGTAGTACAGAAAGGTTTTTCAGGATTTGCCTGAGGTGCTTCCTGAGGAAAAGCATAGAAGAAGAGATGGCTAAAGAGAAAGCAGAGCGTAAGCCAGGAATTAAGAGATGTGAGTTCTGGCACTTATAGAAGAATAATGTAACTGTGTTAGTATCAGCAAGTAGATGCGATGTGCATAGCATGGCTTTGATTTAAACTAGTTTTGCATAGCATCTTCATAATTAAAAAAGATTGTATTTGCAGCTGCTGCAGTGAGAACTTTGGGTGACAGCTGTCATAGCAGGACACTGCAGATATATTCCTATTTTACTATCTGTTGCTAAGCAGTTGTGTGTGCACAGCTGTATTAAGTGTTGGTGGTGGATTTTTCATTCTATACATGTGGTTTTTGTGACCCTTGTGTAAATGGAGCTCTCAGAACTGTGATGCATCTGTCTTTCAGGAGTTTGAGAATATCAGCATTCATGAAGTTAAAAGAGGTTTCCCAACCTGCTCTTGGGTATCTACATAAGCTAGGCTAAAGATATACCTGGGAATATGCTTTAGGTATTTTTACCTGTAGCTGAGGCTTGCCGATTCAGTTAGATTGTGAAAAATTAACCTAGAGTCCATCTGAGCATGCTCACTTGGTCAAACTCATAGCCCTGGGCCAGAAGGTCACAAATTCCCATCCCGTGGTTGCCTTCCAGCTTGCTCTCACTGCTGACTGTTGCACTGCTTTCTCCAGGAGGGGTGGACAAGCTGCCTTTTTTGACTTGGTCCCACTGAGCAGGAGCTTAAGTGACGATTCACCAGTTCGTGATTAAAGGGCACTTTGAAAGAATAGCTGAAGAAGGAAAGGGAATATCTGAGTTAGGGCAATATTAAAGGCAGTGCTGCAACATCTGTGTAAAATAAAGTCTTTCTCTGGACTGTAAAACCTATTTCAAGGAAAGCTGCTAAATAGTTTGGTTAGAAAAGTGTTAATCCTTGTGCCAGTGATGCCCTGATAAGATGTCGCTCTGGGACTTGCTATGTTTCTGGGCTGCTGCTTTTAGTAGAAAGACAGGAGTGATCCTGGTTTATGGTTTGAGATCAAGTTTTTGCTCACATTTTCTGTTACGTATAATCCGCAGAGAATCAATCTGAAGTGACCAAGTAAAGAGAGTTTGCAGAGGAGCACGGTACAAACCTATTGATTTTGGGTACTGACTCCAAGAAGTCACTGTACTAAGAGGCAGTTCTTTGGAAATGAAGGTTCATCTTCTACCCAAATTCCAATATTGCTGCTGTTCAGCATGGCCAGAAGGGATCAAATAACAAATTATAACCAACACATTCACCAACCAGCAAATATCACCCCTTCCTCCAGTTGAGTGCTGATACCTAGTTAAAGATATCAGCACTTTTGTTTGAAATAAAAAAGGTCTGTGATTTTATTTCAGATTATATAGTTGGAAGTATGAAAGCAGCATTAGCATAGATAGATATTTTGAGATGCCTGGATAATAGGCTGTTTTTTCAAGTCCAAGCAGAAGTCTTTAGACAATTGGGTCTATTGGGTCTAGACAATTGGATCTAGCCATGGCTAGAACTCTTCTGCCTTCTGTTGCTGAAGGCAAGGTCTAGGATCAGCAGAGCAGCATGGCTAAGAGAACCATTTCTCTTCCCAGGGACATAGAAGCAGAAAACTTGGTACATGGAGTTGGATGCTGAGTTGTGCCTTGTGAGCACAAATGCAGGAGACTGGCAAATCACAGACCTCAATGGGGTTCAAAATTAATGTAACCTTAGGCTACAGGCTAGAAGACTCTGGGTTGGGATTCATGTTTATAGTTAGCTAATTTTTTTTTTTTTAAGTTCAGCCTGGTTTTATGCTGTTTGTTTGTAGTGTACCAGCCTATTCAGTGCTGTTGATTTAATGGGGTGATATGAAGAGTCAAGCCTGCTTCTGTCTTAACTGTAAATATTTATGGGGGTTGACATGTAAATGCTTTTCACTTATTTTTGGAGCATTAGAACATAATTGAAGTTGTGGATGGTATTAAATCTTGTTGATTTTTATCACTCTTTGTTTGGAGTTATTTGGAAGAGAACCATCTTTCTGTTGCCAATTAGTTAATATTAACTCATTTGTTCCAGTGTACTTACCCATAACTAAGGAGAGATTCTGCCTGCTGACCCAATACCATTGATGTGACATTGCTTCAGATTCATACCAGGAAAATGAGTATAAGTTCTTATTACTGAATATTTTAAAACAGAAATAGTTTGTTAGCTTGGGAAATCGTTACTAAGTGAAAATCGTAAGATAGCTAATTCCCTGCTTCTGTCTCTGCCACTCTTTTTTTCTCAGCAACTAAGAGAATGTGTAAAGAAAGGATTTTGTGCTTTGTCTTAGATACCTAACTTTGGTCTTTTGTTGTCCAGAACGTCCATAAGCATAATTGATATGTACCATTCTCTGTTGTAGTCCTCTAAAAGAGGGTAAAAAAGAAGAAATTGCAGCTATCCAGTAACTGTAGATAATTATGTTGCTGAGGTGCTTTTAGACTGGCCTCTGATATTTAGAAGATGGTTTGTAACTGATGATGGTGTGATCTATTTAGGTTTCTGCAAAATGTAGTTTAGTAAAGAAGGAAAGCACTAAATGATCACAGTCTTTAAGGTTAACTGATACGTAGTCCATGCTGGAAGCAGCCAAGCACTGCATCAGCTGATGTTTCATAGTATATGTGCTTTTTCTAATTTCCAACACATTTCAAATACTTACTGCACAGAAGAAGCAGTCTAATCTACTTCATCTCCTCTGAATCCCTTATAAAAATCACATTGTTTTTTGATCTGTTTAGCACTCCCCACTGCTGAGTCTACTTCCTGCTTTGAAACCAAATTCTTAATTGTTTGTTCCTGTCTGGATCAGACCGTCAAGCCTTCAGGGATGGGAGTTTGCCTGGCTAGGTATTGGTAAACCTCCATCCCCTCCAGCTTGGATTATGCAGGCTTAAAGTAACCATCTCCTAGATGGCAAAACTGGCTCAGAAACACAGCTGCATGCCTTGTAAGCCTGAGAGCAAGACTGTGTCCTGCTTAAAAAACTTCTCTGGTGCTCTGCAAGTTCCACAATAGCATACAAAGCCTCTGAGTTTTCAGTGGGCTTTTTCCTACACTGCCTCATTGTCTACGATTTGCTGCAGAGATGGTGCAGCTAGCAATCATGGCAAAATATAATCCAGATTATGCTCCTACATACAGCTCTCATGTAGGTGCATAGGTGCTGCTCTGCTGAGATCCCAGTGTGTTACACTGATGCCCTATGTAGCCTGTGAACCTGGCGTGTTCTGTCGTAGGTGAGTTAGGACGTACATTTTTCTTTCCTTGTTTGGCAGTAGTTCGTGTCACTTCAAAGCAGAAATAAAACCATCAAAACCATTCAGAAAGCTGGTGCATATTGACCAAGAGCAGATTACCACAGTAAACTGCTTGCTGCAGCCAACAGGCAGCAAGGAACATCTCTAACACTGAGAGTAATAGCTGAGCAGAAGAAATTCTGTGGGAGAGTTGAAGTCTTGTTTCTGACTGTCTTAAGCCAACAGGGATCCCATGGCTGCAGTGCACTGTGAACCAGGTAAACCAGTGGGAATTGTCATCCAAAGTTTGTCCAAAAAATTTTGTAGAACATTGATGCCAATGTGCTTTTCTGTTATAAGAAAGGGATCTGTGACAGATGGCTGTCTTGATCACACTGTTCCTAATACTGCACATCAGCATATCCTTTTTCATTGAGATGTGAAAGCATTTCATGTGCATCCTCCTGGGACTGCTGATCCTGTTACTTTGAAGCTTATTCCTTTATAGCATTAAGGGAGACACTGCTAGAGGTGAACAGCCTATCTGTGTATTACATCTCTGGCTTCCTGCAGGTGAATATGGTTTCTTCCCTAAAGCAAGGGGAAATATAATAATTTCTCTCTTTAGGGAGACTTACTGGAAAGGTCTTAATGCACCACAGACGTCTTTCAAGGAACCGCTAGCAAACACAGTTTATGTTATGCCAGAAGTCAGGCTGAATCTAGTCTCTAGCATGTAGAATGTAAGGTAAGCATTTAGAAAGGAGAAAAACCTGCTTCTTTAAGGCAAAATGCTATCTTTTAGATCTGCATTCCTGGGCTACCTGCCCTGTCTTGAATGATATCTAACTATCCAGTTCAAGTCATGGTTTGCTCTAAGCTTTAACTGGGAGGTAAAATCATGTTTGTGACATACCTTACACACAGCTTAGTGTCTGTGTTTTTAGAACACTGCAGGCTCTCTCTAGTCTTGAACGTCTTGTTTCCTAGCCACGCTTTTGATCTTGCTGCTTCCAACTGTCATCATCATTGAGGCTCTGCTAGTTTTCTTTCATATTTCTGAGGTCACTGAGAATAATTATACTGGGTCGGACAAGAAGTTTGCTTCACTTGATACCCTACCTGGCTGACTATCAAGAAGCAAGCATACCATGATGCTTCTCTGTGGATGTCCTCCCTCCTTCCAGTTATCTGAAGCTTACAGCCTTCCCATACTAATGTTTTTTTCTGCCTGTTTGTTTTGGCCTTTGTTTTTTCTTCAGTGAACTTGTCTATTTTTTAATCCTCTTGTGACAATGAGCTCCCTGGTCTGAGCATGTAGGGAACAGCACCCTTTTATTTTCTCAGATTTAAAGGATGCATTTCTTGTGGTGTGTATGAGCCATTCCTGTTGCTTCCAAGTGTGTATTTGCTAATCTTGCATCTAAAGTTGGGAGGAAGACCTATTGCTTGATGCTGTTTGCTCATTTTTCCCACTCCTTTTAAGGTTGTTTCACTCTGCTGGTTCGTTTAAAGCCCTGATTAAATATTGTGTGATATGTATAATTTGCGAGACTCAAGTGTCGTGCTTCACAGCAAAATATCTTTGCTAAACTCTGGTGTAATTGTGCTTCCTTGTTGCCATATGACCTGGCAGTTTGTATCTTTTGATAACGCACTTCCCTCTGTGTGGGAATGCTGCTGATTTCTCTGGCATTACCAGGTGAGTGGGACTCTGAGCATGCTGTGTAAGCATTCAGAGACATTCTTTCCCTCACGGGATGCAGAGGTGGTCTGGGTGGCTGAATGTTTTGTTCTGCCAAAGCCAGGAGGAAAGACCTTTGGAACAGGGCTGATACTTGCATTGCAAAATGGTGGCATTTGGCTTTCTGTGCCAGCAGGGATGGGCTTGTCTTTTTGGCTCACTCTTAACTGGTGTTGCCGTACCCTTTCCTACACTCTGTCCCTTGCTGGTCTTTTCCAAGGGAGCCAGGAGCCTAGTTACCTGCCGAGGCTCTGATTCAAGCAAGCATGTAAGCACACGCTTGAATCCCATTGATGTCAGTGAGACTTCAGCATTGTTATTAAACACACGCTTAAGGGTTTTGCTGAAGTGTGCCTTAGATGCAGGCGCTGTCTGCCAGATGTGCTCTCAGAAGGCTTGGAAGCCTCCCTGGTGTTGTCACATTTACAAGCTAGTATCTGCAGTAAGCTTACTGGACACGTGTAACACATCCTTCTGTATTCAGGGGCAAGGCATTTCACGGAGAGGCAGTGTGAAATACCCAAATGCTGAGTAAATGTGGCCAGATTCTTGCTGGAAATGGGTGGCTTTGCCGAAAGGAGGTCTTGCAGGGGCATAAATAAATTCTGCGCTTTCACAACTTTTCTTCCCGCCCTTATGTTGCGTTAAATATGTATGATCTTTGTTGTTATTTGGACCCTCACTTGTTCTGTGAAAAATCACAGCTGTATTTTAACCTTCGTGCTTGGAATTGGTTAATAAGCTTTTTCAAAAAAAAGGTTTTGTCTTCTGCATTTGCCTCATACTTTTTTATACATTTTAACCTACTCCTGTACTGTTTGGAGTTTACAGTAGTGTCTTTGAGATCAGAATTGTAGGTGCATACTAACATATTGTTGCTTTCTTATCAAGTAGGATACCAAGAGGATTTAAAGTTTAAAAAAATATTTAAAAAAAAGTACAAGCTTTTCTTTCTGAGGGTGTCTGAAAACATTTACTACAGTATTTGGAGTTGTTGCAAAGCAAAATCCCAAGAAGCCTGTGTCCACATAGTTATAGCTGGGTTTTTTTAGCTAGTGACTTGCTTGTGTATGTTGTTAAATAGATTACAAGATATCTGGGCTCTCTGTAAGTCCACTGCATTGTTTGTGAAAAGCTTGATGGTAGCAGTGTTTCACCACTGGCAAAGCCGACATCAAAAGCTGCAGTGCCAAGAAGTGAATTCCTTTAAAGGAGAGAACCTCATAGGAGCTCCTGACTTCATCCCCTCAGCAATTCAATGCTGTGGTACCAACACATGGCGTTAGGTTTCCCTTAAATACTTGGGTGTTTCCCAGTGAAATCACGTCCTGCTTGTTTCTAAGCTAGCACTAGCTTACATGGAAAACTATTAACCTCATGCTTCTTGTGTGAAATTGAAGAGGAATGAGCAAAAAAATAGCTGGAAGATAAAACTTGCTGGAAGCAGGAAAACAAGCATTCCTTTCTGCTTGGTTAACTCATTCACAGATCTTTCAGGATGAATTTTTTTTTAATACTGACCACATTGTGGATTGTCATTCTTTTTGGTATATGTTTTAATATTATAATTAAATGCTGAGAAAGGCCTGAAGTAAATGGAACAGTTTGACAGCTTTTCTTCTGTAAATAGGGCACTCATGAGGAAGCAGTCATGGTCTCCAGTCTGCTTTACCATCCTGCCTATGCTTTGCCTGCATGCAATTTTTGTACCACGTGAAGTACTTGAGATCTTGTTCACTGTTGGGTTTGCTTTAGAGGATGCCAAGAGCTAAGTGAATTAAGTTTTATTACTTCTTGGTTGTACAAGTATGTTGTGGCCATTCCTGTTTCAGGGAGGTAGCTGTCAGTCAGTGGAAGATGATTGGTAGTGGCTGTGATGCTAAGACTGTGGGTGAAGCAGGCGTTGTAGATGGAGGTGATCTCTTCTGGTCTATCCATTATTGCTACCTTAAAAATCAATTAAATGTTTCTTGAAAATGTTTTTAGTCCAGGCAGGGAGACATTCTTGTCTTGATAAGGGCTGAGATAAACCTCCAGATACTCCACAGTAGTTACTTAAAAATAATGGAAGCTTGCCTTCATTTGAGGCTTTGATAGAGTCACATCTGTCCGTGGGTTGCCTTAGTCAAATAGAAATCCCTGAGTTTGATACCATGACATTGTGTGGAAGAGGGGAAGGAGGAGAGTCCAGCAGCTATGGCTTCAGTCTAAGTGACAGGAGACCTGTAGCTTGATTTGTTTGCTTGTTTTGCTGATTTCCTAGTGCTGGTTTCAAAGTATTGACTTCAGAAAACCCCAGGTAGTTCAGCTTAGATGAGTTAGAGAAGTGGTGCTGGCATCTGAGCTTCTTGCACAATTGGGAAAAAGGGGCTGCCTTGAAAGGCTTATTAATGCTCCTGGACTCACAGATTGCCTGGGGCTAACTGGGAGACCCTAAGCATGAGGATTTGTGAATGCTTCTTTCTTCTTAGAGCTGAGATGTTGGATGTATGTCTGCCCACTGGGGCATTTCTGTCCCCTCAGGATTTATGCTTCCTTAAAAATAAGCCCTGAGAAGTAGGGAGTGAGAAGAGATGAACAAAAGCATCCTCCATCTTTTGTACTGAAACAAGAACATGGGGAGCAAAGAGTATGTGACTTGTGTCCAGGAAGAATGTGACTAAGGGAAAGCTTCATTTTGTTGCCTGGCAATTAGCACAGACACTTGAAAAAAGAAAACCTGCCTTTCCGTCCTGTTTTTTTAATCTGATTACTGCAGAATGTAAAATGAATAAACTCATGGGAGGAGAGACCAGGATTGGGTCTTTCCTCTTCAGCTAGCTGTCCTACCCACTGCGGAAGAGTGTGGAAATTGTGAATTTGCCTTCTCTCGGGGTAATAGAATTAGATCTAAGATCTCCCTTGTTTTGCATGACTGCAATACAGTGTGGGCTAGTTGCAGAAAGTGCATGCCACCACTGTTCACACTTACGCTTCCTTTTTTATAGTGATCCCAGTGCTGCCTTAAGGGATTAGGTGTGCTGAGAGCACAGATTCATAGTCAGGGACAGCCTAAGACCTTACTGTGTCTGTAGCTTGGGTTTGATTACAGCATTTGCTTAGCTGCAAAAAGGCAGGACTCATCTGTGTAGTCATAGGTGTCTCAGTTTGGGCACCCAAGCGCTCAGCAGGTGAGATACATAATAAAAGGTGTACCGGTGTCATTCATCATAACATTCAAGAGATAAATTTTGTATTGTCTGAACTGGTAAGTTTAGGTTCTTTTGACAGTGGCTGGAGAGATGTCATCCTCTCACTTCTCCTATGATGGGAATGCTTATCTATCTTGGGTGGCAGATGACTTTTTCAAACTAGCCACAATTTTGACACAGTTAGGTTAGGCAGGATGGACTTCCTAACACTGGCTGGAATAAAGATGTCACTGGAGGTGAAGGATGTGAATTCTCAATCACCTTTCAATAGAGCCTCCTGTGGATACGTTAATGAACATCCCTATGCATTTCCTGGCAGTCATTCCTAGTACACACAGGTGGTGTTGGCTGTGAAGTGTGACCTCATTAACGTAAGGTTTGGCTCTGCTTTCATTCTAGGTCGTCAGAGCTGCTGAAGAAGCTGCTTCCACCCTGGCAAGTTCCATCCACCCTGAGCAATGCATCAAGGTGCTTTGCCCCATCATTCAGACTGCAGATTATCCAATTAATTTAGCTGCCATCAAAATGCAGACGAAAGTAATTGAGAGGATTTCGAAGGAATCGTTGCATCAGCTCCTTCCTGATATCATTCCTGGGTTATTACAGGTACAGTATCCCGTGTCGCAAATGCTCCTGAGCACAAACCACCACTGAGTAGTATGTGAGGTCTGTGACCTAAGAGAGAATGGCTGGACCCTTTGAGGCTAGATTTTGTTAAAGTTTTAATCCCTTTAAGTTTTTATATTTGAGTTTTTAATGTTAAGAAAAAGAAAATTCAGTTTCTTCTGTGTATGTTCCACAATTAGAAGCCTTGGCCCGACTCCTAAATAAGTCAGTAGGAGCCACATAACAAATTGGAGTGTAGGAGTCAGCCACATCTTGCGCTGTCTCAGTACACCCCAAGCAATATATTGTGTAGTCTCCTTTATTTCTGCTGAGCTGTTCTGTGTTTTGGTTGTACTTGAATTTGAATCCCAGCAGGCAGGCTGGCCCTTTCCTCTTTCCAAATCAGGACTGAACTACTTGCTGACTTCATTCAGCCTCTTTCATAAGCCTCTCAGGCTGCGTGGGGAGCTGCGTTAAGGCTTGGTCTTACATTGCAAATTTAGCTTTCAGCATTGGCTGTAGCAGTGTTGTCTTCTGTTCCCCTGCACAAGCAGCCGTCAGTGCTAGTTGCTGGGATGAGGCTGCAAGCAAGGAAATAAGGGGAGGCAACAGTGAGAGAGGAGAGAGAATGTGTATGTGTTTACTGGGGAGAGATTGTGGCAGGAACAGATCAGTCAGTGTGAATGGGAAGACATGTTTGGGACAAGAGCGAAGTCAGAAATGCCCTTTCTGCATCCTAGAGTTCGTCTCAACTTTGTGGTGTCAGCTCTTGCAATTTCTTTTCTTAAATTTCAACTTCTGGGAGTCAGACAGTTCTGTATTGATCTAAACTTCTGTTGTGAAAAGCTTTTAGCCATAATTGTTGGAGATAACAATCTGAACAGTGGAGCTTCAGTGCACTAGAAAAGTTTGGGAGCAGCAAGCCTTTAAAAATGCTGTTATATTTGTTTTATTAAATTGCTTCCATGTCTTAAAATGGATCTGATTTCAGAGTGTAGGTACTTCCTCAGCTTAGAAACTCCTAGTGATAGAAGGATTCCACTTGTCACGTTTGGGAAGTATTTTTGGATCCTGGCTAAAGAACTGTGTGTGGAGGGAATCACCAGTGTGCTTCTTTACCATGCCAAGGCTACTGGTAGAATGGTGAAGAAGCAAGAAACATCAGATGGCAGCAGTATGAGCACAAGTGTGCAGCTCAGCATCTTGGAGCAGGATCACCCTGACTCCCATGAACAGCTGGGGATCTCCATGCAGGAACCGAGCTTCGCTGGGGATGTCATGGTGCTTGCCCTGGTCCCAGTGCAGAGCTCTGGCTCCCTCAGAGCCTGGGGGATAGAAGTAGGCTGTGAGGCAGTCTTCCATGTACTGCATCTTGATACCCTCAGGCTGGAGAGAGCTTTGAGCCCATGTAATGTCCTGAGTGAATACTTTTAACTGTTGGGCTGTGTTATTAAATTCTGGGAAAAGAAGCAAACACTGCCTTGCAAGCAAGTTGGCAAATGGGGAGGTGGGGTGACGGTCCCGCTGGTGCATACAGGACAGGCTCTACCAACCCTGCACCCACCAGGATGCAGCCCTCTGGCCTCGACACCGCATGAGTGTGCCTGCCCTCACGGGGGTAATTTGGGATACACACACAAACAAAATTCCAGGCCCACAGGGAAACTTAAGGTCAAGCAGAGGCATCTGATGATCTCAGGAAGCCTTTGGGTTGGGACCCACAAGACTGTCCTGCATCTCAGCTGTCCTTCCAGCAGCAGGTTGTGTCTCAGTGGATGTTCCTCTGCTGAAAGGCTGGGCTCAGCCTTTTTTCCACCTCTGTCCTCAATAGCTTGGTGTTTCTCTCAGCTCATCTAGGTCTCATGCTTTCCTAGTTCAGAGCTTATTGGGATTGCAGACTGTCATTTCTCACTGTATTTTGGCCCTGCAGCTATAACAGCTTCATTTGTGCTGCATTCCTCCTCCTGGCTTTCCCAGCAGAGGTCACCCTGCATCCGGAGGAGGCAGTGTCCCTTAAGCTGAAGTGATGTCTTCATTTCTTATGGGATGGCTGCTTACTGATGAATCACTGCCCAAGTACAGGACTCATGTTGCCAGCTGCTGAGTGACCTGGTGGCTAGCTTGAGCTCTCCTGGAGCTGCCAGAGGTCTGATACACCTACGGGGGTCTCTCAACATGCTATTTTCTGTTACTACCTGATAAGTAATCAGAAAGCTCCAGGTTACAAAGGCAGTTCAGTGTGAAGCGCAGTGTTTAAGGCTTTTCTGAAGGCAAGCTAGGAGCATGAGGGCTCCCCTTCAAGAAGTCCTGACCATCCAAGATAGCGTATGGTCATCTGAAGTGGACACAGGAGTCCTAAGCACATATTGGGGAAACTGTGTTGTTGCTCAGTGCTACACATTAATAACTTTTAACATGATAGTAGTAACCTATACTATAAGGAACAAATAGGATGTGATTGTATTCTTTTGCTCTTTGAGTATTCAGGTTGCAAACTGTTACACTAAACAGAGCATTTTCTATTGCTCTATTAGGTCAGGCACATTCACAGAATCTTCATCAGCTCTTTAGTTTACTGCTCTGAAAGGACGTTGGTGAGTGCTGTTTGACTTCTGACCTTTTTTCTTTGTTTCCCAGGGTTATGATAATACAGAGAGCAGTGTCCGTAAAGCTAGCGTATTTTGCCTAGTGGCAATTTATTCAGTAATTGGAGAAGAACTGAAACCTCATCTCGCACAACTCACGGGAAGCAAGGTATGAGAGTAAATGCATCTCTGGAGTCTTGATAATAGCTAGCTGAATCGCTTGAACTGCTAGCAGTGAGACCAGTGGCATCAGTGTAGCCCTGGGTCAAGCTCTCTGTACTCTGCTAAATTGTATCTCACCCTACCAAAGACTACTAGAACAGCACAGTGCTTACTCAGCAATGTGAGCATTTGAAAATCCCACTAAGAAAATTTTGATGGGGTACAGAGATGGGTTTCACGATGCATTTGATGCTGTGTAACTGCAAGCTGCCACTGAGCGGGTTCTTCCCACTTACAGCCATGTTTACCTTACCCCTCCAGTGCTGCATCCAGTGGTGCCTGTGCAGTGAGTTGGTTCAGCTGGCTGCTCTGGCTGAAAACCAGTTCTGCAATACAAATTAATGAGCTTTTGGTCTGCTCTGCAGCTGCACGGGTAACCCAGTGCAAAGAGTTGTGGGAATGCATGGCTGGGATGGGTGGGAGAGCAGGTTCTCTCAGCAGCAGGTTGTGGTTTGGCTGGTAGAAATGCAGGTAATACCTCACTTTTAATAGCATGGCAGTGTCCCTTCTGGGACACGACCCTTCAGAGGACTTTGTGCCCTAGAGTCAGGTTAGCAGCAAAACTCAAGTTCTGACCTGATGATACTAACTCCTTAATTCAGCTCTGGCCTTCAGACAAGAGCTGGCATTTCATGTAGAAGCAGGCAGTGTTTGATTGCTTTTCAGAGCTGCTCAGGAAGCCATCACAAGATTTCTTCTGCTGTTTGAAGTTATCATAACCAAGAATTCTAAACGATTTTACAAACAATTCTGCATTTTTGTTTCTGAAATAGATCTCTGCATGTGAATAGGTACTTATTTTAGAGGGCTTCATTATGTTATTTTTAAGCAATAATTTCTTTCATGGGTAGTGGCACAGGAAGTGTGGTGTAGGCCAAAACAACCTGAGACTGAAGACACTTGGATTTTATTTCTGAATTGAGTTGTCTGGTCCTTAAACTTGCTCTGGAAGGAGACAGCTATGAGTGCTGGGGTTTGCCTCATTGTATTTGGGCAGTCAGGAAATCCCCCTATACAATGTTGTAGAGAAGTTATTATCCCAGTATCCTAGGTGCCACAGACTTACTCCACCACAAAACTAACTATAAACATGTGAGTAATTCTTCTGGGTTTACACAGACTGCCTGTGTGTTTAAAGTTAAATGTGTGCATGAGTCATTGAAGGATCTGGAGCTAAGGTGGTAAGGCAGAAAAAGAAAACAAACCCATGTGGAGGAAGTATGTAGTCATAACAGCTGCAGCTTCTCAAGATGTACCAAGTTAGTGAAGATATTTAAATGGCATTGAAAATTACCATTTTGTAAAGCATGGAGAGTTCAGGGTGTTTCCTAGGAGGGTCCATGGCTCTTGGGTCACTGCATGCCTGCAGCCCTACTGACCTCTGTGGGATTCCTGCCTGCCCAGGCTTCAGGATTGAGGTCTGTGAGCTGATGGCTGCTGAAGTGAAATGCAAGAAGAATTTTTCTAAATCCGATGAAATCTCTCTAACTTCAGTGGGACTAGGCATACCCTCCTGCCTCTGTCTGCCCTACGTACACTGAGCTTTGCTTCTCCTTTTCCTCCGGAGAGGCCAGTGTCAGCTCACTCAAAACTCAATTCACCGCAGAATGCAAGTTTTAAGATTTGCAGTTGACTTTTGTCCACCTGCTTTTCCTGGCATCTTCTCCTCATGTTTGTTTGTTTATTTCAGATGAAGCTACTAAACTTGTACATAAAGAGGGCCCAGACCACCAACAGCAACAGCAGTTCCTCTTCAGATGTTTCAACGCACAGTTAATGGAGATATGTGGACATACGTGTAGACTTAGAAGCAATCAACGGTGCCTCTCAGAGACCTTTCTGCTACTCTTCACTGGCGTACTCCATCAGCTCAAGGAGGCCATGCAGATATTTATTGCAATCAGTATTTTAGTCCCTTAAAAGCTTTTATGTAGAATCTTACTGGTATTGAATGTAAAGGAAGCAAGGTCTGTGTTGCAGTCTTCATTAAAAGTGAACAACAGAAAGCCATACTTAAACATATTTGTATAGCCTGCTGAAATCTCAGAAATATGTTTAGGTTAGCATTCCAAAACTGAGCCCAGGAACCTGGACATGCGTAAAAATCAAATATTGTTGGTTTAGTTCATACCCAGTTTTGGTTTCTGTGTGCTAGTTACCTGCTCTCTCCCCTCAGCCGTTCTGGCTAGGTTCTCCTCTTCTTACAAGTCTTGTGGTCCTGTTTTGTACTCCCTGCTGCAGCTTGCCTAGCATGCAGAGCTGTCTGCAGGGAGATCTTTGCAGATGTGGTTGTGATTCCAGCCTTGGATACTTCAATACTAAGAGATATCAAGTAAGTAATGAAAAAGTAGGTTCCTTTTAAACATCTGATTTTTTGTACATAGTTCTTCTGACTGACCTCTGATGGGCTAATCTCTCTGTAACTGCTCTCCAGCCAGCTGTGCTGTGCAGAACAGCTGGGCTTTTGTTCCTTTCATTGACTGTGTAAATATTTCTCCCCTCCTGACCCATTTGGCTCTTTCATATGCTCGAAAGATTCTCCAGGTTACTTGTTACTCCACAAAGGGAACCTGAGACCCAGTTCTGGGACTAATGGCCTGCGAACAGGACACTGGAGTTAGGTGGGTGAGTGTTGGATTAGGTTCTGAGTGTGCCCATGGATGGGCAGTGGGAGCTAGCAGGGCTCTATCTCAGTGCTGCCTTGTGAGGCTAGCTGCATTTTCAAAGTATATAGTGTCAAAGGGCTGATCTGCTCTGACCTGACCCACTGGTGTTGGGTGGTGAATGGCTTTGTCCCACAACTTCTTTGTGCTTTGGGCAAAATGTTCATCCCAGAGGACAAAAAAGGTGTCTGAAACTGAACAAAAGATCCCCTGAAAGCACCTGCTGAGCCAGCTGGGACAATGCTGGTTGCCTGCCACATCTCTCCTCCTGTGCCTGAAGAGACTGCAGTGCTATTGGCTGCCTTTTGAAACCTCCTTCTTCTTGGCCAGCACCACACACAGCCCTGCTGGGTGCTCTGCATTTTGGAGGGGTGTGGAGAGGCCTTGCTGGGCACTACTTGTCAACAGGATGCTCTGGTTAAAAGTGCCACAGGGCAAATCTTTTTGCAGCCTGATGACAGAGACCAGGTCAGACCCAAACCAGCAGCAGCCAAATACCCCACAGCACCAGCTTTCCCCAAGGGAGACTCTCTGTTTGCAAAGTGTGAGCTCCCCTGCCTCTTCCTGTAACCAGAGGAAGGAGGAGGATGCTAATGCTGTGTTTGGCCCTGGGCTGGATCCTGGCTGATGGGCATGCCCACCTCAAATATGAAATGGATCAGAACTGGCTTTTTGCCCCCACTGCCAGCAATGCAAGAGGATGGTGGAACTGCAGCTTGTGGCTGCAGCTGTGGTGATGGATGTGTGCTCTCTGGCTGTTCTCAGTGCCTTGGTCTTTCTCCAGCCCCTCCATTTCCCCTCTGGGGAGCTGAAGGGACACCCTTGGTAGTGTACTGAGAACATGAGAGTCTTTGCAGCAGGGGAGTGCAGTGGGGAGGGTAAAGCCACATTGTCCTCCCTTCCCATCAGTTTATCCCTGTGTCTCAGCCCTGGCCTCAAGGAGCTGGGAGGTGATGCTTGGTGCCAGCTTCCCTCCCAGTCCTCAGCTCAGGAAGGACTGGGGCTGGTGGTGACTATGTGAGATTGGGCTGCAAAGCTTGTTGGTCCTTTTCCCTGCTGATGTGAGAACAGAGGAGGTGACCTGCTCCCAGATTTGTCAGGATGTGTCCAAGCTTTTGCTTGCAGCAGGGTTAGTTCCCTCAACTTTCCCAATGAGTGATGTCATAGCAGGAGAAACAGTGAGATCTTGGTGGGTGGGATTCCACCAGGGTCTTTCCCACAGGCTGAGAAAAGCCATCCTCACCAGAGGGAGGATTGGCTGCTCCATGGTTGGTGTGTCCCTTTCTGTGGACCATTTCTTTTCAACATCTTTCAGTATGCTTGTTAGACTACTCTTTTTTTTTTTTTTTTTTTTTTTTTTTTTTTTTTTTTTATTGTTTAAATTTTTTTTTTTTTTTTTTTTTTTTTTAATTTTTGAATGATTCAAATTATTTTAGTTTGATACATTTATTTTCCCTTTTGAGGAAATACTCAGCCAACTTGTTGGCAGCAGTTAGCTGTCTTGTGTGAATTTTTAGTAGTGGGTTTGGGTTTTTTTGTTGTTTGGTTTGTTTTTTATTTTTTTTTTTTAATTTGTACTTTGACTGCTTAGTATTTATGCCTCTCTTTCTCCCCATCTCAGTTCAGCATCTTCTGTTCCAGATCTGTGGTTCAGAAGGTCAGCACAGCTGACCAGATGGAGATTAGTCCCTCCCAGCTGTAATGGAGCTTGGTCCATCACCATTTGCTGTTTGTTTCTTTATTTTTGTTTTTAATGGCACACTCTACTAGATCTCCAGGAATTGAATTCCTTCTCAAATGTTTTTATATTTTTTATCAAATCCTGTTAGTATGCACTGAGAGTGAACACACTGTATCGTCCCTGAACTGGTGCTGGTGCGTGTGCTGACACTGCAGTAGGAGTTAACAGCTCATCCTTGACAAAGATACATGAAACTGGCTGCTGCTCCAGTGACCTGTGTTTTCCAATACTGTTGGCACACTCGGGACTGCAAATGGTAGAACCAGGCCTTACTTTCTGAATCAGATTCGGTTCTGTTTGTCAACAGATGCTCTTTAACGTGCTACTTAATTTTGTTACGTGAGTCAGTCGAGGACTGTTCATCCTTTGAGTACTCTAGAAGTATGTTATACCTGTATACAGTAGAGAGCATTCTGCTTAGGTATTTATAAATCATTGAGTATAATGTACATAGTAAGGTTGTTTAGTATGTTGAACATGACCCGATTAATTTTTTTGTGTTTCCTTTGAAGTACTCAAAGGGCTAGCTCTGAATGTCACCTCTCTGATCTCCAGTGTTCTGACTTCAACAAGCTGTACAATCATTTTGTTTTCAGCAAGCATAAAGGTCTCTCTGGCTACAAATTACAGTGTCCATGCACGCTTGCAGAGAAAGATCTGCATGCTGGCAGTGCCTCACCGCACCGGTGAAGCTTGTGTTCACATTCTCACAGCAGTAGGCACCTACTGCAGCTGCCTTTTTTTTTTCCTTGCTGCCCATTATGCAGGGCTTCAATTTTTCGTATCTTAAAAAAAAAAAAAAAAAGAAAAAAATAGTGTATTTTCTTTGCCCACCATGCTTTAGAAGTCTGAATGGGAGAAAACTCTCAGCAGACAGTGGCTCCTGGCTGCAAGGTTGCCGAAATCTCAGATGTGGATGTTTTTTCTGCCATTGGCTGCACCAGTGCTCCGTGGGCATGGGCAAATACCAGATCCATCCGCCCCACAGGTCTACGTACTGTAGTTCTCATGTAGTGCAGAAATATTGAGGCATGTGGCTTTCTTAAGGTACACTATGTGTGCTTGCCTGGATTACAATACAATACGAGACTGTCTTTTTTTATTGCTTATTACTAGCTTACCAATAACCTGTATAAGTAACGTAACTCGCATCTTTGTCATCAAAACCTTTTCTCCCCACCCCTTTATTTATCAAGCATAATATTACATATTAAGGGACAGAAAAAATAGACCTCTGTAGTATACAGCAGGACGTTGCTAACAATGTTTTAAATGGGAAGTAAAAACCGCTCTGAAAAATGCCAGCCATGAGAAATGACTTTGTTGGCACCGTGTTCATGCGCATGTATTTTTTTCTATTTTTTCCGCTTTTGTCATGTTACATCCATATCTGTATTTATATCTTATTTGTTTCACTTTTGAGTGTATCATGGCAATTGTACAGATGTTTTTTGTTAACATTTACGTGATAGAATTTGCTAAGAAAAAAAAAAATAAAACCTTTTGAGTTTGCCCTAGAAGAAGTTGGGTTTCTTTTGGGGGGGAGAAATTAATAGTAAAGTAGATTCATTAGCCAACACATCTGCTTACTCCAACAGCCTTTGCTTGTGAAGGATCTGCTCTTATTCCTGCCCTGGCTGCTGCATTTTCCTGTCTTAGAGGTAGGTTGGTGGGCTGGCTGTTTCCTACAGACACCAGTCTGTGAGTGGTGGTGGGGCCACCAAGCAGCTGATCTTTTGGGATGCTGGTCTTTTGCTGTCACTTTTTAAAGGCTTTTTGGAAGTCATGATTTGAGAGGATTCTTGGAAGCATTTGTGACCTTCGGAAGAAGGGGCAGGCAACTCAGGAGGACTACAAAGATGTTGTGACGTTATGCAGGGAAAAAATTAGAAGGGCCAAAGCCTGACTAGAATTTAATCTGTCTACTGCTGTAAAACACGATTAAAAATGTTTCTATAAATACATTAGCAACAAAAGAAGGGCTAAGAAGAATCTCCGATTGGATGTGGAGGGAAACATAGTGCCAAAGGATGAGAAAAAGGATGAAGTACTTAACGCCGCCTTTACCTCACTCTTTTATAAAAAGACCAGTTGTGCTCTGGGTGCCCAGTGCCATGAGCTGGAGGAGAGGGAGACGGAGCAGAATGAAGCCGCCATAGTCTAAGGAGAAATGGTCAGTGACCTGCTACACCATCTAGACACACACAAGTCTACAGGGCTGGATGGGATCTATCCAAAGGTATTGAGGGATCTGATGGAAGTGCTCACTGAGCCACTTTCAATCATTTATCAGCAGTTCTGGTTAACTGGGGAGGTCCCAGTTGACAAAGTTACCAAATGTGATGCCTATCTACAATAAGGGCTGGAAGGAGGATCCGGGTAACTACAGGCCTGTCAGTCTGACCTTAGTGCCAGGAAAGGTTATGGAGCAGATCATCCTGAGTGCCATCATACGACATGTACAGGACAACCAGGCTGTCAGGCTCTGTCAGCATGGGTTTAGGAAAGGCAGGTCCTGATCGACTAACCTGATCACCTTGGATGACAAGGTGACCCACTTAGTGCATGAGGGAAAGGCTGTGGATGTTGTCTACCTAGACTTCAGTAAAGCCTTTGACACCGTTTCCCACAGCATTCTCCTGGAGAAACTGGCTGCTTGTGGCTTGGACAGATGTTTTATTTGTTGTATACAGATTTGGGCCCCTCACTACAAGAAGGACATTGAGGTGCTGGAGTGTGTCTAAAGAGGCAATAAAGCTGGTTAAAGGTCTACAGCACCAGTCTTTATGAGGAGTGGCTGAGGGAACTGGAGGAAAATGAACCTCAGGGGAGACCTTCTCACTCTCTACAACTACCTGAAAGGAGGTTGTAGCAAGATCGGGGCTGGTCTCTTCTCCCAAGTAACAAGTGATAGGACGAGAGAAAATGGCCTCAAGTTGCACCAAGGGAGGTTTAGATTGGATAGTAGGAAAAGCATCTTCACCAGAAGGGTTGCCAAGCATTGGAACAGGCTGCCCCATTAGTGGTTGAGTCACTATCCCTGGAGGTATTTAAAAGACATATAGATGTGGCACTTAGGAGCATGAGTTAGCGGTGGACTTGGCAGTGCCAGATTAGTAGTTGGACTCCATTTTAACAGTCTTTTCCAACCTAAACAATTCTATAATTCTATAGATTTAGGTGTGTCCTTTAGGGCTGCAACTGCAAAGTGTTGACAAGGGGGTGTTTGTTTATTGAACCACCTCAAAGTATCTGTCTCTTGTAGCTCCTTTGTCACGAAGTCCCCTGTTGTCCTAAACCACATGATTGCTTCATACACAGAGGATGGGGAATGGCTGTAATTGTCGGCTGAGGCAGTTTTGCCATGCTCTCCCTACAGTGGAATACTGGAGTTGCTGCCAACAATTAAAGGTAGTTAGCAGATTGCTGGCAAGTATGAAGGCTTGCTCTAAGCACTTGCAACCCATTCTCAATTAATTTCTCTGTCCTGGAGGGTCTGGACTGCTGCTGATTTCTTTATAGCTCAACACTTTGTAATGCCCAACAAATTATTTTGCGACCCCTTCTCTCCCATGAGGGATGTGCCGAGGAGGAGCTCAGTGCATGTCAGCAGAGTTGCACTCCTGGACCAGGTGCCTTATCTTCTTTTTTGCTCCAGTTAAAGAGTAAGATGTTTTGGCTTAAGACCCCTGAGAAAATGCAGCTCCGCTGATCAGTGGTAACTTGTGAAGTTAAATAATTCCACTGCTTCTGATTGTGCAACCCTCGTTTACCCTCCCTGAGCAAATCTCACACACCCCTCTCTTCCTTTTATCAACCCAACGCATTTTTCCTACTTTGCCTTTTCACAGACATCCATGAAAGGGCCCTCACCAGTGAGTGAGTCCCAGTCCTGGCAGGAGCCTGCTGGGAAGGAGGCTTAGAGCAGAAATGCAAATAATACTGACCTTGGGGAGGAGAGGACAGAGCATAAATCTCCATCCTCTGCTGTGATGGGGAAAAAAAGCCTCCTGCAAGGCTTTCGGGAAGCTGCTGGGGCAACATGGGCATGGAAGACAACCTGAGCATCAGATAGGAATGGAGGGGTGGTTGTGTGTTTAGATCCAGAAAACATCACCACTCGTCGTGGTCCCCAGTCACAGATCCCTTGGTAGGTAATATGGGGTTATGACTAATATGCGCACATAAAATGGGCTGCAGAAGGTTGTTTCAGTAGCAGGGTCAGTATGTGAATAGCTACACTGCACACAGCTCTTCCCTGCCACAGCAGCATGCATGCATGGATGGGAAGACGAATAACCATTGCACTTCCTGTACTCCCCTGGACTGCTGCAGCACAGGAGATGCTTACATGTTTCAGGTTCTCCCTGGGGATCTGACTGCAGCCAAAGGCTCGGGAAATACTGGCCCATTAAACCCAAGGCCCTTATGCAACATTGCTCTGCTTTCTATGTTGCTTTGTCGTAACTTGGCAGGTACTGAAACAGGCCAAGCAAAGCCACTGCTATCCAAAAAAGGGCTATTGATATCCAAACTTGAGTGCCAGCTAGTAACCAGGAGCCAGCAACTCTGCCTGCTGTCCAGCACAGGGGCTAGCAGGGCTGGCACTTGTCCATTGGGGCAGGCACAATGCATGGAGACAATGGTCATTGGGCCAACCATGGGACCTGGGGCTGAGGCTGGAGGGCTCAGCATTTGGGTGTAATGAAAAGGCAAGAGCTCACTTGGGAGTGAAGGAGACGGGGAGCAGGCGACGGAGGCAGTGTAAACCAGACTGAGCTAACACGGGGCTGGGAGGATTACAAGGTGCCAGGGAAGATGCTCGCAAACAACATCAGGTACAAAGCAGCACGCCAGAGCTGAGGAGTAATAAGTAATTAATGAGGAGAGGGATGAAATTCATAATGATTTAAAAATGGTTGGGATAATGAAGTCCTTCTCTTTAAATCCACCTTTAACAGGAAAGCTAAGGGAAAGGATTTAGATCAATTAAGAAGTAAAGAAAAGCAATCTTGTAAAAATAGCTATTGACACAAGTGAGAGAACAGCTGGAAAGTCTCTCCATGATGGAAGCAGCAAATGGCTGAGGCCTATAGCTGAAGGGATTTAGGGGCAAATTTTTGGTTATTAAATGAGGGAGAATTGCAAGGAAACCTGCCTGGACCCAGTTTCATGTCTGCTGCTGTTCCTGTGCAGGGAGAAGGGGCGATCCTGGACCAGCTGTCCTTGGATTGCTACTCAGCCTTGGGAGCTGCAGGAGGTAAATGGGGTGAATGGAGTGAAGAAATACACCTTGCTGTCTGCCTGCTGGTGCAGGAGTTGTGTTGCTGGTGACATGGGACAGCCAATGCATGTCCAGCACACAGCAACTTCTCTTGCAGTGATCTTCATTACGGGCAGCAGTTGCTGGGCAGGTACTCAACCCCAACTCTCAGCTAAGCAGCTACGGCACCTTTCTTTTACAGAATCGTGGAATCACCCAATTTCTGTATTTAATGACTGCATGGCATAAAGGCACCCATATGTGACAGGAAGAGTAGTAGTCAAACGGGAGCTTCAGGCAGATGGCACCACTGTGCTCCTGGACATAGGGATGTTCTGACTGCCTCTTGCTGCAGTCTGCCTGGCTCCCGGTTCCAGCCATTGGATGTACAGAGCATTTGCAATGTGAACTCTATGGTTTTTGGTGTTTGCATGACCTCTCCTTAGAAACACTAAGAGTTTTAACAAATCACTGAGAATTTGGCAGGGAGCTGGTGATGATGTCTGGCTGTTCTCTTGCTGACTAGCTCTGAGATGACCATGATGGGGAGCAGAAGGGGTTAAGGACCACAGTCCACTTCTGTGGGATGGAGTTGCCTTCTGCGGGCATCAGCAGCCACTTGTGGGTAGTGGATATCCAGTGGTCCTCAAAGCGATGGCCCCCGTTACTTTCAACCCTGCCAAAGCTCAGATGTCACGAAAGAGGCTGGAAACACCGGAGCCGCCACGAAAATATGTTCATTACCTCCCTGTTAGAGAAAATACTTATTGGCTTGCTCTGGCTACCGTGCAGCAGGACACTGGGATATTCTCTTCCTTGTTCAGGTGACCCAACTTCTTTAGACCCACAACCCCACCTCCTTCTCCATCAAATAGTCCCTGTAAGGTCCACTGTGCCTGGACCTGCCTCCTGCCCCCTCCGTGGGTGTTCCCCAGCACAGGGTTTTTCCTGTTTCCCCTGTGCCAAAATGCTTCCCTCACAGCACAGGCTGGGGCTGGCAAAGCATCTCTGGGCAGGTTGGTGCTCGTGGCTGAAAGGGTTAAAGAGCTGTCCCTGTCACAGGGGCAAGTTTCTCCACTGCCGGTCTATAAATAGGAGCTGGGTTTCTAATCTGCTTGCCACTTCTTTCTACTCTCTGCCAGTTTTTTCCTGCTTTTTCCTGCAAGGAGGTACCTGCACCATGACTGTCTGCAGCCCTGCAGATACTGCTGAGAGAGGGGCGAGAGCGGCCAAGTCCTGCCCAGCAAGACACAGCACCTGTCAGTCCTGTAACCCATCCTGATTAGAAACAAATAAACCCAAACAGGAAAACAGAGGGGAGAGAAGCATGGCCTTGTAGCCCTGACCCAGGTAAGCAGAGAGCCTCAGCTGCTTTTGCATCCCACTGACCCCGCAGAAGCAGCACCAGCCCAGTGCAGCTTGACTCCTGGCAGGCTGAGCCTGTGCTGTGCTTGCCTGACCCCTCATGAGCACCCCAGAGCTGGGGCTGAAGGTTTGGCCACCCTCTTCCTCACTCAGCTGTGCCCTCTCAGCATTGTCATGGGTGCTCCTGGGAGCCTCCCCGTGTGTCCCTGGTCAGCCTTTGCTCAGCCCTAGTGGGAAAAAAAAAAGTAAATATAAAAAATATATTCTTATTTATCGTTGAATGTGAAAAATACAGAGTAATCCCTCCCCAGAATGCCGTGTGTGAATGATGGGCTTCCCCGCTTGGAGGACATGGACTTAAAATCACAACATAGTTCAGACTGAAAGTACCTTAAGATCATCTAGTTCCAAACCCCCTGCCATGGGACACCTCAGACCAGAGCGGGTTGCTCAAGGCCCTGTCCAACCTCTCCTTGAACACTGCCAGGGAGGGAACAAGCAGGGACTGAGATTTCCCAGTGTATAACTGCAAGGATACCTGGTTCTCTCCTCCATGCGCAGTTTAGCCTTACAGCTGCCTGTTCCCATTGACATATAAACTGCAAAAGAAATGTCTGTGCTTCCTTTAGTTGTCCAGCTGATTTCCCACAGCCAGCGAGCATTTGTCTGCTCCTGCAGGTTTGGAGGGAAGCACTGCCCCACAGCTGGGATCGCAGGAGCTGCGGTGAAGGGTTGCCTGAGGCTTCAAGCTGTCCTTGCCCAGAACGCTGCCACGGAGCAAGCTGTTTGGTCACAGCTGGAGCCAGGGCAATGCCCAGCTCCACTGCTGCTGGGACTTTGGCATTCTCCAAGACGCCCACCAATATCTTCAGCACCTGCTGCAATGGGGTCTCCTTTGCTCTGGGAGCTCCTCTCCACTCGAGTTGATGATCCTAAAGGTCTTTTCCAACCTAGTTCATTCTATGGTTCTATATTGATGCTGCTGTTGCAGCAAGTTTTGGCTTAAGCCTCTGCTCCCAGCTTTAGCTGCTGGGAAGACCATCTCCTCCCAGGATTTTCCATCTGGTTTAGTGGAAAGTCTCCCTGCCCGTATCAGAGAGGTTGGAACTAGATGATCTCTCAGGCCCCTGACAACTGAAGCCATTCTGTTTCTATGATTTTGGTAGGTGGTGCTGACCTGTGCTAACAAGTGTCCCTGGCCATCACTGTGCAGGGTGAATATCAGTTTCATGATTTAGGGATGTTTGCAAGACTTTTGCTGTTGTTCACCAGTTCCCACCACTTCTTCTTGCAGCTCCCTGGTTTATACCTGGCTACAGATGGTCCCCACTACAGGACCATGGTGGAATCTGTCTCTGGAAGTTTAATAACAGCTTGAGAAGTCCCTGGATGTTTTTCTTTCCACTGAACTTCTTCACCACGCTGGTGAATCGAAGTTGCCAAACTGAACATCAGCTGGGGACTGAAAGCCAGGTGGTGATACCCTTCCCTTCCTGCTGA
>NW_009937729.1:139250-147057 GCF_000696875.1 Nestor notabilis
ACTGCTGCCTAATCCTGGGTGTTCAGAAATAGGTGGCAGATCCAGGTTTTCCTCTGGGACAAACCCATCCTAGTGGGAGGTGGGGACAGGACAGCCCTTTTCTTTCCAAGTTAGTGGCTGAATTCCAGAGGTGAGCCAATGCTCAGAGCAAGTGGGAGCACTGGAAAGGGATCCCTGGAAAGCATCTAGCTCAATCCCTAATAGCTCTTCAAGCAGAGGAGAGTGCTTTGGCTCACCAGGAAGTCCTTTGAGCATGGTCAGGGTCACTGTGGTGAAGGGATGGAAACTTCAGAGCGATAGGTTTAGAAAAGCAAAATCCCCAAGTTGCTTGGCTCTCACTGTGCAGCACGGGAGCCAGATTGCCCTCTCACTTGCACTGGGATGTTGCTGCAAATTGGAGCACTCCCTTGAGAGTAGTGTTGCTGGGATGTGGGCATATTCTTCCAGTAGCTTTTTGCCCTGCAATTGTTACCGGCATGTGGCTTCTCACTCCATTTCCTTTGGCATTCACAATCACCGTGTTTCGGGCAAGTGCTAAACATTAACTTAGATTTGTACTTAATAACTCAGTGGTGTGTTTGGAGCCCCAGGTACAGGAAGGTGACACATTCAGCATCCTTCCCCTGGCCCTGTCAAAGGCTAAGGGATGCCAAAGCAAGAATGTTTCAGTGACTCCACACCAGCATTCACTGAGCACACACCTGTGCTTGGCTGAAGGCATATCCAGGTATCCAAGAAGAGTTGTTTTCATCCACCTTAAGTGTTTGATTGCCTTGATTAACATAACTAACAGGACCTTGCTGATTTGAAAGCAGAACAAAAAACCTTCTCAGCAGAAATCAAAGCCCTGGAGCGGTCCGGAATGTACAGGAATGGCATTAACAACTAATCCCCACTAATCCAAGATGACATCCTTATCACATGAGAGCATAAAATGTAATTAGAGTTATATAGTGTTATCTCCAGAGTACTAAGCAAATATTAACCAATCCATCTTCCCAGTGCTCCTGTGGGGACAGCTCAGCAGTCCAGTTACCCTGGCTGTGCAGGGGGGGAAAACCAAGCCGTGGGATGGTGTGCTGCCAGGCTTCCCTTCTGGAGAAGACACCTCAGCCAACCTTGTATCCAAAAAACACAAAATAAGCGAAGCATTTATGACTGCTGGAAAGTTTTTTGAGGACATGGAGCACATCTTCCTTCAAGGTCCCTCTTATCAAGGGGATGGCAAGTGACTGCTGTTTCCCTGCATTTCCAGGATCTCTTAACAGCTATTACGTATCTGCAGGGAGGTAAAATGCATGTTCAGACATGGGCTTCCTCTATTGTTAGAACACATTTCACTTGGAGTATTGTGCACAGTTCTGGTGTCCTCAACATAAAAAGGACATGGAGCTGCTGGAGCAAGTCCAGAGGAGGACCACGAGGATGATAAGAGGGCTGGAGCGCCTCCCGTATGAAGACAGGCTGAGAAAGTTGGGGCTGTTCAGCCTGGAGAAGACAAGGCTGCGTGGAGACCTCATAGCAGCCTTTCAGTATCTGAAGGGGGCCTACAAGGATGTTGGGGAGGGACTCTTCATTAGGCACTCTAGTGGTAGGACTAAGGGGTAATGGCTTTAAACAGGGGAACTTTAGGTTAGATCTAAGGAAGAAGTTCTTTACAGTGAGGGTGGTGAGGCACTGGAATGGGTTGCCCAAGGAAGTTGTGAATGCTCCAACCCTGGAGGTGTTCAAGGCCAGGCTGGACAGAGCCTTGGGTGACATAGTTTAGTGTGTGGTGTCCCTGCTCATGGCAGGGGGGTTGGAACTAGATGATCTTAGGGTCCTTTCCAACCCTAACTATTCTATGATTCTATGATATCCAACCGTCCCTTCACCTGTTTGTATCAGGGTTTGTTTCCTAATGTCCCAGATTTGCCCCATCTCATGGATGCTGCAGAAGGTGCTTTGCTGTCCTCCCCTTGGCTCTCCAAGGTTGATTGGCCCTGGGATGGATAGTGCAACTGATGGTCCCCACCTTTGTGAAGCAACGCCCTTGGGACTGAAGTCAGCATGCAGGCTTTACAGCCTGAATTGAGGTCCCCATCATCCTTGTATTCAAGGGCACCTGGAGATGGGCCAGGACGTCTGCCTGCATGATGCCTTTCACCAGGCTGCGTGTTTTGTTGTTTAACAAAATACAGGGCCTGATCCACTTAGAGCAGTTGGACCATTTGCAGCAGCAGGGAATGTGGTCCTCTTATCAATGCCTGTTAGCACTGGCTTCCCTTGACCAAGGGCTACTTTTGACAGAGGAAGACACAAACAGCCACTGAATTTCTCAAGGCCTTAGGATAAGATTATATTTCTTGGGCTGGCAATGCCCTCTGCTTTAAAAACATGTATTTGAGTATGAAGTATAAATTCCTGGGCACTATCAGCCTCTAAAATCAAAGACACCAACCATAGGAAGGACAGAAAGCTTCATGGGCTCCTCTTTGGTGGGCACACAGTTGCCTTAACTGGAGGATATAACTCTTAAAGATCTGTCACAGCACACATTTGTTAGAGGGCATGAGAAGAGTTGCACAGTGCAGGGCAAGGAGGGACAGTTGTGGTATCTTCTGGGCACTCCTTAGCTCTGTGCCACCTCTCCCCACTGCGAGGTGTTCCGTACCCTGCAGGAACCGATCAGTGAATGTTTTATTTTCCCCTGGGACACTGGGAGTGAACGAAAGGAAGCGGTGAAGGTTAGCATTCATGGGTTTGTTTGCTTTATTAATGAAGTTCCGGATTTTCTGGAATAGTAAAGAAGAGGCCATCTGCAGAAAACTTCAGCAAACTTTTCCAGGCAGAAGGAGGGAAGGAATGCCATTGAGGAAGAGAAATGTTGAAGTGGTCTGTGGAAAGCTGTATTGCCACTGGTCTCTTTGGAGTTAAGACTATGTTATACCCTCACTGGTAGTCATACCTCACTGGATTGAGGGCAAGATCTGCCCCAGCCCACCCTAGGCTTCCTCCATCCCTGCTCCCCCACTGCGCTTGCAGCACCACTTGCATGGGTCCATGGGGGCTCAGATCCACAGACTGATCTGGCTGAGAAATGAACTGGAAACCAGAAAAAGACTGGTTTCTTTCTTACTTATGGAGGAAGAGCAGTTCCCAGAGGGAGCTGCTCGCCTCCAGTGCTGCTGGTGCAGGCAAGGGGAGAGGTGTGGCATGTCCTCTGGTGGTGGATGGAGGTGCAGGGGGAGACAGTGCTACTACCTGTGTGGGACTGTATCACCCCAGAACCTGCTGTGGGACACCTCAGTTGATAAGAAGTCTGTTTTGTGCCTGCTGAGGAGCTGCTCCTAACTGTGTCTGGGATGGCCACTAAAACCCTACTCTTAAGAGGTTGCCTTCTATGCCTTCTGACTGTGAGGCAGTTTAAACCCGCAAATGCCCAAATATTAGCATATTTGCATACTGCAGAGTAGGGGTCAGTTTCTGCCCTTTTAGGCAGCTCACCTGACACTGCTTTTCTAGCTTTATAATGCTGCCAGTAAACTGCTGTAACGTATGACATGGACAATGCGTCCTTTAAAAGCCATTGAAAATGTTCCCTTTCCTTGCCCAAGGGGCCCTGGCTCCAGAGTTGCTGGGTCTCTCCCTCTGCTTCTGGAGCTCAGGCTGCCCAGATTAAACCATGTATTGAAAAATTCCATAACAGCTTCCAACCTCAATGAATAGCTTATTCAAGGCCACTGGAAGGCTCTTGCATTATCTAGTTCAATGGTTTTCAACTTGTTTGTTTGTTTCTTTCTTGTTTTTATTTCCAGTAGAGATGGGAATCCCCAAAAAGCCAGGTCTATAGCCAGCTGACCAGCTTGGTGCAGTCAGTTTCCACAGACCACGTAGTAGCAACCTGGGCTCTTGCAGGGTCTTCCTTCTAAGCCAGGAGATTTGGCATCTTTCATGTCCCTTTCTCAGTATGTGTCACTCTGGCAATCTCTTTGTTTTCTGTATAGTTAATCAGATTGTAGATTTTTGTAAGTGCTACTAGAGAAGGCTGTGGTCATAAAATTGCTAATAAGATTGAGAGGTCTGGTTAAGAAGTAGTCTTTACTAAAAGCACATTCTTTTGACTAATAGGTGACAGTCTGTGATTATTCACAACTCCCCACTGCTGAGCTATGATAACAGCTGGTGTGTCACCCCCACCAAGAGCCATCTCCCCATATCCTCATATTATTTACTGTTTGATTCCTTAGATTTTGGCACCTAGCAAGCTACTTAAGGAGTCCACCACTCCCCTTTTGTAAGTATTATACAATATGGATTTTCTTCTGGAATTCCCCATGGATTCCAAGTCACTGCGAACACTGGTAGAACCGTACAGACTGTTCCTCAATGCAGTTTATATGCCTGGATTTGCTGGATTAAAAAATGTGTAATTTAACTCACTGCTAAGGTTAGAAAAGTCCAAACAAGAAACCTGCAGGGAGAAGAACTTAAGGATCATTTCTGTTACGCATTTGAAGAAGTAAAGCACAGGTGTGTATAATGGCAAAATCAAAATGGTAAGTGCTCCAACTAAATGGAGGCTATTGAAAAGCAGCTACGAAGATTAGACATAAATCTGACTGCTTGACACCACCAAGTAGATTATGTCACTTCGAGTTTATTTTACTGATTCATAATAAAAATAATGGTGCTGTCTCACGTAATAATCTTGGTGATTGCTACTGCTTGCACCCGGAGTTATGAGCTGGACATTGCTGGATGGGGCCAGCTTCCCGTTCACTGTTACTGCTTCCCTTATGTTTGTGTTACAAGAAGTCCCTTCCCAAGAGATGTTTATAAACTATGATCAAGTTTCTTAACCTTGTTTTGCTAAATGAAAGCAGATGTTTGGCAATATTCATCTGATTCATCTCAGTGTTTATAGACAGCAGGATCTCACTGGCATGGTCCAGGGAGTCTAGGACACTGCATCCTATCCCAAACAGGTGTTTACATTAGGTCAAATAAGGAAGGCAGACCTACACTTGTAAGCAACTAAAACTACAACACCTTATACTATTTCACACTAGTATTTTTTCACATCTTTAACCCATCTATAATAACCTGTCTTCAAGAACTTCTTTTACAATGGGCAACCTGTACTTGTAGCATGTAACTCTTGATTGAACTATACTGTGACAATACAGTTATTTAGCCAATGCCTTATAAACAGACATGCCAGAAGCAGCATATTCCTTTGCGTGGTCAGGGGCAGCCTGGAATAAGCCCACGTTGTATTTCAGTGTCAGAGGAACCCATGCCCTGGGATGAACCAGCAAAACTGTTTTATGGTCAGGGTAATGCTGCATTTATATGAAAATATGCAGAGGTTTGGTAATGATATTGTATCATCCTGGCTCTAGAGATGGGAATGAAAAGGTTGTAAAGAAAATGGTTTTTGTGTTAGACTTTATAATCTCAGTTAATTGATTGCCAATTCATCTGAGGTGGTTAATAGGTTTGAAAAGCTGATGGGACGCCTGTCTTAGAACATAATTAATTCTATCATTCCTTCCTTGAGCTGAAACTAAATGGTGGTTAATTGGCACTGATTGATTAAAGCAGAACAAGGGAAAATTTCCTCTGAAAGTCTGAGGCTTGTCTTTAATATGATATATGGGAGTGCTTCTAGTCTGAGATAAAATTCTGCTGAAGACAACAGCTTCTGCTTGGTACAGTGAACTCCAGTTATATCTTCAGTGTCTCTTATTTCTCTGGTCCAACAGCTGCTCTGCAAGCAAACCTAATGGAGACAAGAGATAGGTTGTTTTTGCCACAATATAGCTAGCAGTACTGAATACTACGCATCTGAACTGCTGCTGACCTTCCCTAACTACATCATGGGAAAAGTTAAAGCAATGGTCCCCAGGAGGGTTTTGCAGTGAGGTTAGTTGTTTCACTATGAAAACAAACTGACAAGCCTTGCTTTGGAAGTGAGGATGTAGCAGTTCTGTGCGTTGGTCACTTGGATTGTCTTATCTGAGGATATTCATTATGGTTCGTGCCCTCAGACTGCCATCTCATCCCACTTTGGGAAGTCTTTATGAATGCCATGGAGTACCTCAGTGGTCAGGTGATTTTTGTATTAAAGAGACTTGAAATTGTTGCTGTTTTGTCTTAAAAAATTTGGAAACAACAGAGTCTTAAACCACTGCAAGTGCAGCTGCCCTGGGTTGTATGGGAACGAGCTAAAATTGTCATGTTTCTCTTGATCTCACTAAGGTTATTGTAAAGACAAATCAATGTACTCCACTGCTGCTATGGAAAAATATAGGGTCAGATCCTTCTTCCACATATATGGTTTTTACATTTTTGTAACTCCACTAATTTTTGTCAAACAATTCTTATGTTTATCCCTGTATGCATAAGAAGAAAATGACGTTGCAGACTTCAGTGTAGCATATCCCACCTTGAAAGAAATAGCCTCTTTCTGGGTCTAACTCTATGGCTGTTAAGGAGAGCCAGACTATATATACCAGGACTCTGACTCTGGAATTTATTCACACATCTGTCACTGTCTTGGTGATAGGAAGTCAGTTTGCCCTTCCATTTCCCCAACTGTAAGGTAAGACTACTTGCTCGTTACCTAATGGTGGTAGGATATTTGCACACATAAGGTGCATCCACACTGTGTACCATCATATGAAGTTAATATAAATGTATTAACTTGACCCACAGGACTTGCAAAAATGAGAGGTGGCACCCTGTACAAGCAGGAAATCTGGGATATTCTAGGGGGAGAAAGGAATATTGAGGAAATAAATGCATTTGTAACTAGCAGTAGAGATAAGTCTTTAATCACCTCACCTTACCTTATCTTGCAGGGTACTTGGAAGGCTGCATTATTGGACTTAGGAACTGCTGTGCAAACACAATAAAAGAAGAGTCCTAAATTTGGTTTATAAAAATCAAGGGAATAACGTTATTAGAATAACTGTACTGTCATTGCAAATGGCTGTCATTGCAGAATTGCTTTTATGTATGAATATTCTAGTTGGCAACAATTTCAGTTAGACTATATGTAGCTAATAAAAGAAAACCACACTCCCATTTCCAGTTTATCTTCTTCTTCGTTATGAGTTTGTTGTGTGAGTCATCTAACTACAGCATTTCTATAAGAAAAAACTCATTTGATGGAAGAGCACTTTGAAGCAAAGACCAAATATTGTAATAATAATGCTCATTGTCTTCTCATATTCTGAGTTTTTACAAGTCATAGTATTTGTGAAGGACTAGTGGTCTTGTGAGCTGTAAATTGTGATTCTGCTAAGGTACAAAGAGGTTTCTGAGGGACTACTGAAAGTCATTTTGGGTACATGAAGGGTCTTAAAATATTTTCCTTTCAAGGAACTTAAACTGTCTCTGAAGTGTTTAAGGGGAGATGAAAGGCTGTGTAATGCACTTCTTCATGCTTCCTGCTGTCCTACAACAGATAAATGCCCTGGGGTGGAGCATTTTAGATCTTTCTATGTGCTCAACTGTGTCTAATTATTATCCTGGAATCATTTCACATCTGAGGAGTTTACATTGGAGAGGATGCGTCTGCTTGTCACGGTTGCTTTGCCAAGTCCAAACTGTAATAATGTCTTTTCTCCAGAGTTAAAAATAACCACTTTTCAGATGGTATTTGCTTAGAAGTATCAATGGGGTGGGAAAGCACATGCAATAGAGCAGCAAGTGGACCTTTTACCATGAGTCGCTTCAGAAACCGGGAAGCTGTCGGCATCCCGCGTGTGCTTGGGTATTACCTGTGTAGTAAGACCTAGACATTGCCTTGAGCAGGAAT